>NW_015386522.1:406936-526180 GCF_001527695.2 Protobothrops mucrosquamatus
TGAAAATAATTGAATGATAATTAAGTAATTGAAGTTGTAAACCTTATTAAGGGTTCCAAATGATTTTTTATAGGTGTAGCTTTATGAAATGATAGAATTAATTTTTTAACTTTATGGAAGATGGAAATTTTTTTTCTTTTCTTTTTTTGTATAAGTAAGGGATGCTGTTAAACTATCTTGCTGAAATGGTAAAGATTTTTGGTATTTGAAGAACTAATTAAATGAATAATTTTTATTAACACGGAGGAGATGGATTGTTTAAGTTTAGAGTTTGGAGTTAGAGATATTAATATTTGTTTACTTGTAGTTGAATGTTAGCCTAGGTTTGGTTTGGGAAGTCTGGGGGGTGGGGGGATGGGATAAATCATTGTGTAATACTTGTGATGTATTTTTTCTTTTATGATAAAAACAATAAAATTCTATATTGAAATGGAGCAAGAAGTTAGTGTGCCTCTTCTGGGAAGACAAATGATATCAAGCAGTTACTGTGCCTGATTTGTGAAAACAAGCAGAATACAATCTTCCCAAACACCTTTTGCAGACAATGGAAATTACTCCAAGAAACTGTGAAGGGCCAGGAAAAGAAACAGAAGATTTTTACTTTGAAGGAAACTGATTATTGTATGCCGCCCAGAATCACTTTCTATGAAAGTAACTAGATTTACCCAAATAATAATACATTTGAATACTAATTTTATTTTTCTGTGTGCTAATTAAGTTTAGTATTTTTGTTTCTCTGCACAAAAAAGATGTTGTGTGTAATATCTGTCTGCTTAATGAGCACCCCAACTTACAGTGAGTATTCCAGACCCAGTTGTGGTTGTAAATTGAGGACTATCTGTAAGTTAGGTACTGTTAAAAAGAAATCAGGATACTCCCTATGTTTCAGCTCCCAAGAGATGTATTTCATTCACAGCTCTTTAGCAGCCTAGGACAGTGGTGGCGAACCTATGGCACTAGTGCCAGAGGCGGCACTCGGAACCCTCTCTGTGGGCACTCACGCTGTCACCCCAGCCCCGCCTCCCCCCATAGCCTCCTCCTCACCAGCAGCCCCCCCGGAGAAGAGTCACCCCCGGGTGCGGCTTGTGCACAGCCAAGCACATGACAGCTGGGCAGTAGATGATACTGCAGGGTGCGGGTGGAGGGCATGGCCACCATGGCCCTGCAGGGCCTCCTGGGCGATCTGCGGCATGCCGTGGATGGCCCTGAGGGTGGGTGGGATGAGGGCGGAGTAGGGCGGGAGCGGGCAGGCGGAGTGGGGGCGGGCCGGTTTTTGGGCACTCGGTCTCTAAAAGGTTCGCCATCACTGACCTAGGACATTTATTATTCAATGTGCCCAGGTTACACTGAAGTTAACAGATAAGATGTTAATATCTAGTCTGAATATCTCTATTCAAGCTTTTAAAATCACCATTGTAGGACCTTGCTGATCTTCCCCTTAACTCATTTTGAAGGCAACATTTTATTCTCCCATTACATAGTGTTAAATTTATGTGTTCCTTCTTGTTCCTAGACTGGGGACTAAATCCATTTGCAGCCTGAGAGTGCTCAATGCTTTATTCTTTGGGAGAGATAAAAATGCTACTTCCATGTTGATTTTCCTTGCAACAATGCAATCAATATTTTATACTCAGAAAAGGTCAAGAGATTAATAAGCAATAAAAATAAGAGTTTAACAGATTCTTGGAATGGGGTGGAAAGAAATAAGTGGGTGCTTATAAATGTTATCTTATTGAATTATTTTCTGACCTGGAACAAATTTTCATCCAGGAAGTGAGGCCTGAATAGGATTGTAGTAATTTCAAAACCTCTTATATAGAATTAGCTTTAAAAGATACTGACATTGGAGAAAACACCTACTATTTCACCTTTATAGGGACATCTAAATGTCATTGTGCAAACTTCATTCCATAAAATAAGATTATGGAAATTTTTTGCAAGAAATTGGAGATTGGAGATGTGTTTTTTTTTTCAAATTGATCATTTTCCCATTTCAAGAAAGATGTAAAACAAACTTTACAAAAGTGGAAAAGGGGATGCTATGAATACCATCTTTATTTTAGTCAAGCTACTTTTGGTTTGCTTTGGCTTTGTGTCAGCAAAACTAGGGGGAAGAGGGAATTCCTTTTCAAATATTCTACCATATCTTGAAATTTAAGAGACTGACATAACATTCCTGAGCCATGAAAAGATCCTTTCTGAGGATCTTATTTTGACCTCATACATTTATTAAGGATTATAAAACAATATCAGTTTTTTTCTTTTAAAAAAATAGTGTACTTCCTAAGAGTACAGACATCATGCTACAGTATTGCCTTACCATAGTTTGATGAATAAATCTCAATATTTCAAATTCATAGGATGCCCTAAACTAGGGGTGTCCAACCTTGGCAACTTTAAGACTTGTGACTTTAACTCACAGAACACAGCTGGCTAGGGAATTCTGGGAGTTGAAATCCATAAATCTTAAAGTTGCCAGGCTGGATAATATTGCCCTAAACCGTGATTCATAAACCACGGGGTCTGGTTTTACACAACACATTAATCAGGATTAAACAAGTATAATATGGCTTAGCATGAACCAAACCAAACTAAACCCAATCAATCTTAATTACAATTCCTTTCTGAATCTCAAGCTCTAAATATACAAGATGTTATTTAATTTTCCTTTAAGTTGATTGATCATTGCTCAGATTATTATCAAAGATAAAACTACACTTTCTGCTACAAGTGGTTGTTTTTTGTGCTGCTTCACAATAGCTGTAACAAGCAAACAAATCACCCAGAGAAGTCAAAAGGCTCTCTCTGTTACTTGGCAGATCCAACTGTTTGGTGTTAGAGAGACATCTTCTTGGATGTTTTAATTAGCAGTTGACTTTCATCCAGTATAAACAGTCAAGACTACTTGGGGAAAGGAAGTGTAAAAATACATCTTGAAAATAGCTATGATAGTTACATCCCTCCTTCCTGATGCCAGAATTTATCTTGCATTCAGAGCACTTAGCAACATGGCCTAAGAAGCATAACTGAAAACATTTAAAATAAATTAATCGAAATATTGAAAGGTACATTTGTCTACAGCACAACTCTATTGCAAAACCAATATCATTTATGTGCCATGTCCTGTGACTCATTGAATCATAGTTTAAATTTAGGGTACCAAGATATAAATCATTCTCATGATTAATAGGTTCTAATCAAATCCTATTAACTATTTACAGAAAAGGAAATAGCTGTATTAGGGTTTGTGGGAGTGAATTGTGTTTGGTTAAATGCTAAAAAGTCAAGCTTCCATTTATAATTAATAGCATGGTGGCGGGCCAGAAATTATTTAAGAAATGAAATATTGCCTTGCAGTAAAATGCCATGGTGCAATGAAAGCTTTACCAAGAAATATAGGAACATTTGGTATCTACTGGTGTTCAGATTCAGTAAAAAAATAATATTTTGTTCACTATCAATAAGGATATGTAAGTTTATCATGAAACCAAGAATTGTGACTAATTAAGTTCATAGCAAAAACAAGAGGATGGCATTGTCTAGCTTTAAGAGCAACTTATAAACCTCTAGATATGAGACTCAAAACTTATTTGCCCCTTATATGGAAAATTCAACATACTGGGGTTTTGTACAACCAATCCATTGGGGTAAGGGTAATAGGGGTTATTTAATTTATTTTCTGCCTTTTATCTAGGAGCTGGCATTCATGGCATACACACACCCTTCTAGCTTTTCTTCACTAACAATCTTGAAAAGTAGGTTGGGTTGAAAGACACTGTGACCAAAAACAACAAGCAAATTTTCATGACTGACAAGTGTCTTAAACCTTAATCTCCCTACCTTAACCACTGTTGAACGGTGAGTCTCCTTGATATATTGATATCTATTTGCCAGACTTGTGCCATTAGATACCATTTTTCCATCTTTTCGATATGCAGTCAACAGTGTGTTGGATTGGTGAACAATGGCAAATATGAAGCAAATGATTTCCCTGAAAACTTTCAGCCGATAAAAATCAATTTGAAATGATCAGGGATCATGATGTATATTCAAACGGACACAGCATTTAGCAGAGCTGAAAGCTGAAAATACCAAGAAAGTCTTCAAAATGAGGTAATTTGACAATATGTTAAAATTGGCATTACCTTCCACTTTGCCTTCTGATTGCTATTTTAAAAACTCAGGGAGATGTACTGCCATATGTTTAGTCTTTAAAAGGCATATAGCCAACAAGATTAAAAGTACAAATTGGAAATAGAAACTATCTAAATTATAATGCAATCCTTTGAACCAAAAATTATGTTGTGCATCCTTTTATTAAGCAAAAAACTAATATTCTATATTCAAAGTCTGAGTGGTTCTGTGTAATATTTAATTATAATTCAGGTTAAATATTCTGCAATGATTCAGCCACATAAAATTTGGCTGCTTGATTTATTCCATGTATGTATTCAGCCATAAATTAACACACTCTATCAGCATTATTGTAGTTACTCTGTAGAAATAAATACTGATTTTATTTACAGTTAATAGCTATTCTATTCACATAATTTGGCACTGGCTATATATACAAGTTCATTGGCAACCATCTAACAATCTTAAAGGCTTATTACCAACCCACCTTATGTCGCTTTTTATAGCAAACAGAAACAAATCTAACAGGGTATTCTTGTGTCTTTTTGTTAATTAAAAAAAAAGCATGGGAGAAAGGAAAGATGCCCATCAATTAGTTTCTTTGGTGGTCTTGTGAAAGATATCCCACCAAGGACTATTTCTTCTGCCAGATGCTCACATAAAAATTCTGTAAGAAAGCAGGGAGCAACATTTTATGCTGGCAAGACTAAAAAAAGAAACTGGAAGGAGAGGCAGACTCTAGCCCCAGAATCTGGACCTCTGTCCTAAATACGATGAACCTTGCTCAGGCCTCTCAGACGGTCTTGAAGAACTACAGTATAAAAATGCAATTTATACAACTGGCACACACATATTGTATGCGCCAGTATTAACAGAAAGAGCCATTCAGGTTGTTTCCCTTTTCTCCAATATAGTCATGAAAAAGTCCAGTGCTACAACTTCCATAAAAACTTTTTAACACATTGTCAGAATCCCCAACTACACTTCATTTTAATTACATTTTAATTGCCTTTTAACATTTAGGTTATTTAATTCTGAGTTTAACAAACTTTAGTTAAGAGTAACAAACTTGTTGGGATTCTTCAGAAAGCTTTCAGACTGCTCTAATTATAACCACAGCTCACTGTTTACAGCAGGGAGAGCAATAAAGAACTCAAAAGGATAAGAAAAGAAAAGGGAGAGATTGCTGCAGCTACTCATATCCTACTTCGTATGGCACTTAAGAAGCATGGTGTATTGTCTATCTCTGCCAAAGACCTCATGGACAATGAGGTCACCAGTAAGGCACAAAAGCCATCCTCTCTTTGCTTCTCTGCAGCACAGGGGTTGGATACCAATAGACATGGCTAATTAGGAAGGACTTGTAAACGGTCACACAAAAAATAAGGAGACATAGTCCTGTTGCCAGATTTATTATCTACAAATGACATAGCTTTGGGGAAGAAAGAAAGAAAGAAAGCATGTCATCAAAACTGAAAATGAGACATGAGAAACTAAAGAGAATGGAATGTGAATAAAGATGAAGTAGTAAGGACAAATCTCATGAAAAAAATGGATAAATTGGACCATAGAAAATTTAGTTTTATAAAAATATCTCTTACTACATTGTACAAGAGAAATAATTGCCTAACAGCTCTTTGAAAACCCATCTTCAATGTTTTGATTTATACATGCTAAATAAGCATACTTAACTAAAGATTGCTACTTTAAACTCTTTGCAATTAATCAACAGTTGTTTTAACTAATCCATCAGAAACTGCACAAAGGTGATCAATGAATATATCAGCGTCATCGCCATCATCATAATCAAAATGAATAGCGAATGTATCCAAATATTAGAAAAACAAATCTGGAGAAGCCAATCCCTAATTAGCAGTGCAGAATTTCATTATACTAATTAAAGAAGATATAAATTATTGAAATAGGAATAAAAAAGGCCCCTTTCAAATAGAAATGACATGACTAGCTAGTATTTGATTAATGTAATTGGGAAATTGTGGTAATTAAGATTGAAAACACATGATTATGAATTATTTGTGTTTAAGATTCTCATAATCTGAAACCTAAACAAATGAAATACAAACCGATTAAATGATTATATTAATGGGAATAATAAGTACATGATTCTAAATCATTCCAGGACTTGTTTTGATCTATCCCTACTTGAACCTGATCAAACTGAATTTCATGCAAGGATATTTATGTAAGAATAACTTGCCTCTAAATAAACAAAAAGGCCAATGGCCAGCTGAATTGGCATCTGGTTGCTTGAAATGAATATGTGCTAAATCCAAATCCAAGGAGAATATATCCTGTTGAATTCAGTAGATTGGAAATTGTTGTGGGATTATCAATAGCTTTCTCTACCTTTGTACAAGTAGTGTGGCTATCTCCCTATTGTTAATAGAGTTTATGTATTGGGTAACTTGCCTCTTCTTTGGCCTGTCTTTTTTTCCATCTCCTTTTTTTAATCTTCTATTGACAGATCTGTCTTTTCTGTCAGAAATAAACAGGAGAAGAAGAAAAATGAACAGGAACGGAATAGAGAAAAGGAAAAAGGCCACCAACTGCTCTGCCGTGTATCTTCCCCCCCCCCCCCACTGATATGAAGGATTGTTCTGTCCATCTTTGATTTCTAGTTTATTCACTGTCATTTATTATTTCACAATTTTACCAGCAAGAAAGCCAAACACTGTCACAAACTCTCACACTGTTGTTCATCCAGATGTCCTTTTGATTTCAGCAGGATGTATTGGTAACCAATTCTATACAGGATCCTAGTCTAGATTTTAGAATCATGTAGTCTAACAAATAAACTTTTTGAAAAGGGAACAGAAAACAGTCTTAGGAATATGCTCTCTCTGTCTCACTCAGTAAGGAGCTTCACAGTACCATTGCACAGGCTAAGAACAGCAAGACTTTACTTTTTCTATTCATTTCCAATAAAGGAGTCAAAAGCAAGGAAGATGAACAAATACATTCATGAGATAATGCAGTCATATTTTCCTCAGCATAGATTGTGGAAATCACTATTTGAGCAACACTAGCAAAAAGAACTCACAAGACAGGAATCATTACAATGACAAGACAGGATTTCAAACAAATCTATGACATTAGCCAATTCATGATCACCTTCAATGATGTATCAGTGTATATTTCGTTATATGAATACTGGTCCAGAAACTGACTTAGCCAGTTGTCTAATAAGTGGGTTGAATCCTTTGGAAAGGCTCTTATTTTGAGAGAACTTTTCCTGTGTTTCTTCCATCATGCCATCTGCTCTAGATTGCAGAAGACTCATTGAGAAACATCTCAATGAGCATTTTCATCTGAGATAAATCAATAACAGGTCCCTAAGCCTGGTAAATGCTTTCCTTAGCTCCACAGAACAATTACTGATCCTAGCCTTCACATATAGTCTGTGCTAGATTCTTTGCCCTCATGACCCTAAGGAAAACCACCCACCATTCTCTCTACCAAATATGCAAAGGGACAAACTTCCCACTGTGCCTATTGCAAACATAAATTGCAGAAAAATAATTCTGCCAAGAAAAAAGATGAAGGAACAGGGATCTCCTATGTCACCTGGATGTTTGTTTTGTGTTTGCATAAACAAACATCTAAACATATGAATGTTTAATCGCAAATACATATGAGTCTTGATTCCAACTTATTATTATAATTGCTATTTTTTGATCTACTGTGCTCTCTCCCAAGCCAAACTATTGATAGAAATATAAACCATAGAAATGTCCCAAAAGGTTTTCCTTTTTGATTACAGGCATCTAGTTCAAGACATTAACAATCCTGCCCAATGTAATCTGTACTCGATAATTGTAATCGATAATTGTTGATAAAAATCTTCTTTTACCTAACATACTATAGATGCTATTTTAAAAAAAATTATATAGTTGCCCATCTCACATACAAGTCTTTGGGATAACTATAGGGCATCCTAACTAGAAGGGTTAACGTAACACATTCAGAACACACTAGCTTAGAGAAGGCAAGGCAGTGGCACTTACCAATAGCCCAGACATTTTGTTGCCCCAGCAGGTTAATGATGAACAGCAAAGAAGTTTTTTTTAAAAGGGAGGAACGACCATGTTGTCTTACAGTTTTGATCATTTGTTTATACTAGCTGACGAAAGTGATTTTAGATGATGAAAGTGATTTCAGTGTGTCTGTTTATCTGTGCATTGCATCTGTTAAAACTTCTTCACTGAGCCAAGTTAAGAAAAATTAAAGTTAATTGTTGTTACAACAAAGGCTGTCCTGAGTATTGATTTCTTTCTGTGTTTTCAAATTATCACCAGTTGCTTTGAGAAAGTGGGCTTGTTTTTCACCACTGACTTACTGCAAAGAACACAACGTGATATTTCACATTCAGAATATAAGTTTCTCTTATGTGCTACTGGATTATTGTAAACTTTTAAAAATGAGAGAGGGCTGGAGTAGCTGGAGGATGAAGTAGCTTCATGCATTCAAGTTTATGTCATTAATTACACTTTTGCAGTTATGCACTCCATCATATAAATACAGGCCACTCTATTTTGATCATGTCAGTCTCTAACAGCTTCTTTACTGTTTGCTTTAATCCAGTGCACCTAAAATTATTACATTAGATTTCAGACCAATAAACTCAAAAGAGCTTTTGCTGTTTCCAAAAATAAAAAAACAACTGAGCTGCCTAACAAAGAAAATAATATTGAAGATTACTTTTCAGTGCTCCCTATAATTGTTTTCCAGGGCAACGGCAACCTGGAACTACTCATAAATTTCCAAAGAACCAGGGTAAAGACAAACACAATATAAAAATGGAAGGGCATTGAAAAGTTTAGATTTTTCCAATATACACATTTATAGTACATCATTTTCTGATCGCTTCTTTCAAAACAATCACATTGTAATTATTTAGACACTTAGTTATGTTCAGGATCGCTAGAACTACTGGACATTTTTCCACATTATCATTCACTCAATATTCTCCTTATACTGCTATAATCCCATTATAGCTGACTGGTGCATACATTCATATTACTTGCTATGAAGAAGTTAGCATTGTGTAATCTGGTGCTCACAATTTTTGACATTTTTTGCTGGGTTTTGGCAAAAAATGACAAAAACACCCATTAGGAAAGCTGGATTCACTTAGTGACCATATGATTTGCTTAATGACCACCATAAAAATTGTGGTAAAATATATCCACATTGACTTCCAGTCCCAATTGTGGTCCTAAATCGAGGACTATTATAAGAATTAATATATTTCATCAAGACTTGACTTCTGTTAAATTTCACTGTTAAACAAAAACTGTATTTGGGCACTCATACTGTATCAATATCCAACATAATATGGGCATGGTTTGGGAAGTCTTTTCTAAAAATGCCATTTCAGATTCTATTCCACAATGAATGTGGCTCTTTCTTTTATAGTTACATATGTGGTCTTTGTGTTCTGAAAAAGTATAGGTTAAATTATAATGTTCATACTTGAACTTTGTCAGCTTTCTAAGATTAATTTTATGGCTTTCATTATTTTCAAGGAAGATCTATTAAACTGCACAAACAAGTGTCTGGATGATATATAGATATTAGTCTATCTCATTCACTTAGTGCTATTTCTGCCTTAGCAGATGTCTCCTGCCTACAAGACCCTGTTAGTTCCAACAACTCATTTGGATAAGTTTGATTCAGCACCCTGTGTGGTAAATAACACTGCTCAGCAGAGTGAGTGAAACTGGAGCTACAATTACTAGAAAACACATCCTAAAATTTAAATAGGATGGTTAATTTGCTTTTACCTTGGGAGTTTTTGTAATCCATAACGATTACTTAGCCTTTTGCACTTTTTAATGACTTTTAATGCTTTATGATAACAATTTTGCAGTGTTATGTTTGTAAGGATATTATGTTTATATTATTTTTAATTAATCTGTTCTATATTTATTCTTTATTCTTAGCCGCTGGAAATGCTCTTTTACTTATGAAAGGCAAGATATCAATCCAATTACTAATGATCATAATACCACTTAATTCATAGTCCTATTTAATTGTTTTATCATTAGCACTTTAACAAGCAGATTTACCAAGTTAGCCAAAAATAGATATGAAAAAAATGTGTGTTAAAAAAAAAGCCATGTTTCTTCCTAAAATGCAAGATGCATAATAGACTGCTTTTCTGTCCATTTTGAACAAGAGCACTTCAAACGCAGTGTTTCATTGCTAAGCAGCATATGGTACCAATGTAATTCCTGACAAAGTTCAATCATATTCCAGTCTGTCACACCAACCTCTAACCTTCTGAGACTTGTCTATGACAACTTGTAATTATGAACGAGGTCAGCTTATGCAAATCATGTCAGTCAGTGGCACCATGCCAGTTTACACCATCTGTGTGCAGGTCTAGTCCTATGCCTTCCATAATTGTCAGAAATATGATATTGAAGTGCTGTAAATTGGAAAGATGTAGACATTTTGATACTATATATTTAACATATTATTACAGGTTAAGCCTGGGAAATATACAGGTTAAGCTTCCTCTCCATTTATGTTTAGCATTGCCAAAACAGGAGGGGAAGAACAACAAAGACACATCACCACATATTTCAATTTACAGTGTGGTGTAAATTGAAAAGCCTAAACATGTGTGAAAAGGAAAGGTATTTCTCGTGCTAAGAAGTTTTCCTAGACAGACTTAACTCAGGTGTTTTTTTTATTTCAGGATCACGGATTACTCAATGAATAATCTGGTGGTTCATTTGGCTTAAAATGTTAGGGTGAACTCCTGACACATTCACTACATATGGCAATCTCTATGGTGATTCTATCAGTGAGATCATGGATCTTAAAAGAGGCCCAATCGAAAAGTCATTAAATCTAGAGTCTAAAATAATCCAACAGCAACACTGAAGTGAAGACAAACCAAGATCACTCATTTATTTATACCAACTTGTTTGACAGTGGTTAGTGAATATGGCACAATCCTTTGACTTCACACACTGTATTAACCTAAACAAGCCACGCTGTGGTTTAATGCAACATGTATGAACCCAGTCCGTGATGATGATCATCGTCGTCGTCCCTATGAATCATTAGTTATAGCAGCTTTTTCAACTGATATCTTCTTTGTTGTTGTTGTTTTTTGCGTTATTCGCATCGTATCACAAGATCCGCAATTTTACATTTCGCCCACCACTTCGTCCGGTCTGCAGCATCAGTGAGGCATACACTTACGGCTCGCATATCTTCATGCAGGCAGTCCCTCCATCATTTTTTCGGTTGGGGCTGTCAGCCATCTAGGCTGACTGCAAGTGCCCATCTCACAATGGAATCCACATCATCTCCGGCCACATGTCCATACCATCACAGCCTCACTTCTCTCATTTTGTCTAGAATTGGGGTGACTTCGAAGGTCTTCTAGATGTCTTTGTTCATAATATGATCTAGCTATATGACCCCCAATGACCATCTGATCATTTGCATTCCGATTGTGTCCAATGCGTGTTGATGTCTCTTTGTTGTTGGCCAGCATTCTGCCCCACAGAGTGCCACTGGGAGGACAACTGTGCAGTAAATATTCAATTTAAGGCACAGAAGAACTGACATATGAACAGATTTCATAGCTTGCCCTACAGTATGCATTACAGGCATACCAACAATCAAACTTAAACTACCTCTCCTGATGTGCATGGAGAATGTGTCCAATAATTACAGGTAGTTCTTGACTTACAACAGCTCATTTAATTACCATTTGAAGTTACAACAGCACTTTAAAAAGTGACTTTTGACTGTTTTTCACAATTACAACTGTTGCAGCACTCCATGGTCACATGCTTAAAATTCAGGAGCTTGGCAATTGACTCATATTTATGACAGTTGCAGTGTCCTGGAGTCATGTGATCACCTTTGGCACCCTTCTGATAAGCAATGTCAATGGGGAAGCCAGATTCACTTGTGTTACTAACTTGACAACTGTAGTGATTCACTTAACAACTATGATGAGAAAGGTCCTAAAAGCGGAGGAAATTCACTTAACAACTGTCTCATTTAGCAACAGAAATTTTGCCCTCTATTGTGGTTGTAAGTCAAGGACTACCTGTACTATTAATTCATTTGCTTGCCTGAGCAAACTTTTTGTATTTCTTTCAGCCAGCAAAATTACTAAGGACAGAGAAAAACAAGGAGCAGACAGAAAGCAGAACTGGTTTTTAAGTTTGTTTAAAAAGTGGGAAGAATTAAAAAAGCATGAAAGAACCTCTTGAGATAAATTAAACATCCAGATTAAGGGGACTACTGTACAGTTCAAAAAAGTAAAAGAATAAATAGAATTTATATAAAGGTACAGATTTGTAAGAGCAATTGGATAAGAACAAGAAAAATAATTGTTTCTATTTCCGTCAAGCTAATCTGATTGAACCATCCTAGTTGAAGAGTCAGAGCAGTTATACAAATGGAAATACATGTCCCCTTCTTCCAAGCACTCTGCAGTGCTGAAGGTGATGAAATCCATTGCTCAGAGAGTCATTGTCAAGGACTGATTTCATCTCTCAAGCACCTCTTTAGCTTTTTGGATATATTGAAACAAATTTGCAACATTATTTTTCAAATTCTTTGCAAAGCCAGAATAGTTTATCAGATTTTTTTAAAAACGGTCCATCAGTTTGATCCATCAAATTGCTTTGGCAACTCCAAATGATCTTGCACATCCCAACTACATGATCGATCTTATTCTTTTCTTTTACATTTGTAGAATCCATCAGAAGTATTGATTTCACTGGCAATAAAATTCCCCAGGTATAAAGCAGTCACCAAACTAAATTGCCCTTTCAAGTTTTATACCGGTTTAATGAAGGAGTTTAGCAATAATTGTATTAAACTGGTCAAGTTAATGGTAGTATTACTCTCTGGCATCATCAGACAACTCCAGCTTATTTAGAGAGGAGAATCTAAGTTATTTGTACCAACTTGCTGTCTTTTGACTAAATGCTATTTCATACTATTCCCTGCTGCTTTAACACAGATGGTGCAACATTTAAATATTTCATTGTTTATGACTTTGCTTTGATTTGCTGTATGTGATACTTGACTAGTTTTATGGAATTCATGAACAAGTGACAAGAGAATATCTGAAGTTTTTTCTCTTTTTTCTGTGCTAGAATATCAAGTGTTTCACTTTAAAGGCAAGTTTATTGTTTCAGACAGAGCAGAATAGTTGTTTGAATTCAATGGAATGGTAGGAACAGAGAATTGCAATACTGTAAAGGAAATAACAAGTGTATAACGTCACCGAGAATACCCAGGGGTAATTTAATAATAGTTATTTGTAGAGTACTTACTAATAGAACATCTAGATAATAATCTAAATATTCTATTATCTATCTGAATCATTAGAAACTCTGTAGCAATATTTATCATGGATGGATAAACAAATGAACAGATAAGATACATGGAGACATAATCCTTTTTTCAGACATTATCCTTTCTTTCCTCTCATGTGATTATAACCTGACACGAGGGAGAAGAATGATTTCATGGAGGAATAAACTAGGATACTGTATTTATAAATGCACTCAGAACTATAGAGCTATATTTCTGAAGTTTCTTTCTCAGAGATATCACAATGGTTTTTTAGATTTTCTGTGGTTAAGAGTGTCCTTGACTACCTTCTAAATACTTCACATCTTTCACTCTACCAGTGTGTTCTTTTCTGATGTGGGTAAAATCATATTACAGTAGTGGCCAAAATTGTGGAAACCTTTTGGGAAAAGTGTATTTTTGAGGTTTGATGGCTAATAACATCACTTTTTTTGGAGTAATACCATAAAATTTAATAATAATAATAATAATAATAATAATAATAATAATAATAATAATAATAATAATAATAATAATAATAATAATAATAAAGTTGGAAGGTACCTTGGAGGTCATCTAGTCCAACCCCCTGCTCAGGCAGGAAGTCCTATACCATTTCGGACAAATGGCTGTCCAGTCTCTTCTTAAAAACCTCCAGTGTTGGAGCATTCACCGCTTCTGGAGGCAGGTTGTTCCACTGGTTAATTGTTCTAACTGTCAGGAAGTTTCTCCTTAGTTCTAGGTTGCTTCTCTCCTTGCTTAGTTTCCACCCGTTGCTTCTTGTCCTGCCTTCAGGTGCCTTGGANGCGGTGACAAAAACTGGATGCAGTATTCCAAGTGTGGCCTTACCAAGGCATTGTAAAGTGGTATTAACACTTCACGTGATCTTGATTCTATCCCTCTGTTAATGCAGCCTAGCACTGTGTTCGCCTTTTTGGCAGCTGCAGCACATTGCTGGCTCATATTTAGATGATTGTCCACTAGGACTCCGAGGTCCCTCTCACAGTTATTACTATTGAGCAAGGTACCCCCTATACTATATCTGTGCATTTGGTTTTTCTTGCCTAAATGTAGAACCTTGCTTTTTTCACCATTGAATTTCATTTTGTTAGATAGCACCCAGTGTTCAAGTCTGTCCAGATCCTTCTGTATCAATGGAAAGATAATTTAATCAAGAATGTAATGCAATATAGTTTGTTCAATTATTTGTACTGTATTCTATGAAAAGGTATAGCCAAATAACCAGAAAAAGGAAGCACAACTTGCTTAGGTTGATATCAGGTAGCTTTCCTTCATCTGATTGTAGCCAATAAGCATGAGTGTTTAGAGAACCAATCAGGTGTCATTTTGTTTTGGCAATGAGCCAATCAGATCACAGTAGGATTCAGTTATTGATGTCATGTATTGAAGCTGAGAAGAGGACATTTGTCAGTGTGTTATGTGATCTCTATCAAGTTGGTTGGGGTTTTTTTCTTTCATTTAGTGAGCTTGTAATAAATGTAATAAAATTAAAGTAATGGTGCAAAGAGTTGACTGGTTGTCCAGAAAGCAATGTAAAATAGTATTATTAAGTGAACAAGGCTACTATAAAGAAATTAGAAGAAAAATTGGTGGAAACTTAACCAAAGGTGGCATTTCTACTGTACACTTTTCCCAAAAGGTTTCCACAATTTTGGCCACTACTGTATATCATTTGTAGTCATTCAAGGTCTTGCTTTTGCTCTCCTTTCTGCCATATGAACTTTTCTTCTGTTAGAAAAAAAGGGAAACGTGAAGTAAGTTAAATGGGGTTGTCCAAATCTTTCAGAGTAATGGAAGACAGCCATTTCTCCTAGACCTAAAGAATCATCACAGGAAGGATCCAAAGAGGTCCAGTGAAAGCCTTCTAGAGATGCAGACCTTCCATGCACCATATTCAGAAGGTATTTTGTTCATTTCCTAAAGTGGTTCTCCAAATAAATTCTACTGCGAATTTTAACCCTGTTGGTAACGTCTATAAGGCTTCATTCTTTTTCTTTTATTTCTCTAAGTGCTTTTTACTAAGTAGCTCATTCACATCTGTATTTGCCTACCCATTTTTTTCCTTCCCTTTTCAGTGAAGCTACCTGTTACTCTTATTCTATCTCCATCCCAGGTTTTCCATTTTTTTTCCTGCTGAAAGTATGTATGAATGAGAAAGGTTTCTGTTAAGAGAAGGAATTGTTAGTACATACAGAAAAGGTACCCATTAATTTAGTGAATGGTATATCTTATTTTATAGACCAGCAGTTTTAATTTTATTCTGAAATCCAAGTAAACAACTTGGTGATACTGTGGAGAAAATATAGGTTAAAAGATTCTCAAAATCTGGGTTAAACTAGGATGAAGTTTTGTTGAAAGACAAACTTCCAACTGATGTTGTTAAGAATAACAAAAATACCTTCTCTAAATATGTTCAAAATAAAAGAAAGGGAGAAAAACCACCACGCCAGGTGCTTAGCAAAGATCACAAAATGCTAACAGGCATTTTGCAAAGCTACTCAACTCCTGTTTCACTTAGCCTTTTATTGTTCCAATAAGAATAAAAAGTACATGCTTAGTGAGGAGTTTGTGAATAGCCAGCTGAAAGAGTAAGACTGAAGCTTGAGAAAGAGAGAAACATGGTCAAAAAATAGCTATTAACACTGCTGCATCCTAGAGCACTTTTTATGTATTAACTTTGAGAAATTCTGGAGCACAGGTCAAGTGCCAGATGACTAGAAGAGGGCAAATGTGCTATTTTCAAAAAGGGAAAGAATGATATCAAGAAAAGTACAGATTTATCAATCTGATATGATTTCTCAAAAGTAATCTTTTTGCAACTTGAAAACAATGGAGTAATTGCTAGTGGTCAGCACTAAGGTGACCAGAAAAAAAATCTTCCCTTAGTAATTTTATCTCATAAAATGGGTAGCTGCCTTAATATCTGTGGTAATGATGTGACAAAGTACCTCATGACATACTAATTAGAAAGCTAGTTAAACTAGATGGTTTAGTAATTAATGGTCACCATATTCAAAGAGGGCTCCTTACTTCCTCCATTTCATGGAGTGCAATGGAATTAATGTGCATACATATAAAAGTGCATTACATATCTTTTTATTATGCAGGACAATAATAAAGTTAGCAACACTAGATTATCAAGAAGGACAAGATGGGAAAGCACAAGACTTTCTACTGTGCTCCTAGTTTTTTCCTATGCTGTTATTAGGTCTATGCAATATGCTTTCCCACTGCAAGTACCAAGCTTTGTCTCCCTACTCTTTTTAAAACTATACAGCATTGATACACAGTGAATTCATTCCTGACATTATCTTAATAAAGTTATCAAATAAAACGTGAACAAAATCCTTCAAGGAATAGCACTAAAACAAATGCTACAGAATCCCAAGATCAATCTTACAGGCATGGGAGGGATTACTACAAAAGATAACCTTTTCTGGGAATAAAAATAAGGTACTTGTCAATAGAATGATATATCAAGGAGAATAGAACAATAATATAATTCTAATTAAATTTAATTGGCCCAGTTACTGTAACATAAGCATCTTTTCAACTTTCCAACTCAATTCATAAGGTATCAGTGGACATTTTGTCAGATTTTCCTTAAGTTGAATATCAGATGTGTTTGTTATTTTGAGCATGTTGCTCAAGTCCTTTGTAATACACAAAGTTGTCCTTCTTACAATTACAACAATATTACCCTTGCAATTCATTACAATGTGAAATGATAATTTCAGTGTTTAACTTTACTTTCCAAGGTTTTGTTCTTTGTTTCTCTAACATCTCCTGAGAATGGAAGATTTGCTCCTCACTTTGGTTTTCCTTCAGTCCTAAAACAAAACTTTATTTATGATTTACTTTTTAATCATCTGACACCTTCAAATTAAAAATTGGTGTTTTCTTGGTTTAAAATCCTGGGGACATCATTTGACCAGTCATGATCTTTATGTTGCTTCAAACCACCAACCCAAATTAACTCCGTGGGTAATCCAAGTTGTAGTTTACCATTTATTAGACATTTGTAAACTGTCAGCTTGAAAGCATGCTTCCATAGCAACTATAACCAAAGCAGGAAGACTGTTTCATGCCAACTACATTGTAGAAAAATTGGGCTTTTTGCCTATTCTGTTAAATTATAATCCTATTTGGAGACCAGTTACAAAATGCAAACATCACTATAATAAGTACAGAGGTTCTTCATGAAGGTCAATTCCCATGTAGCCTTATTTAGTTGTATCCAGATGTCTCATATTTACCCCGTTATTGGACAAAATGATTAAATCATGTTATGAATTTCTACATTCAGGAAACTGCCATACTTGTTCTTATTGCATTCAATTTTTTTAATGAATTACAGTATTTATTGACCTTTTGTTTTTTTCCCTTCATCCAAGACAACCATCTGATTGTATATGCAAGCATTTTCTCTGCTACTTAGTTGACTGCTATCAAACGCCAAATAACAGAATGCAGAATAGATTTATGCACCATGAGAGAGACACTGCTGAGGTTTTGTATATGTGTGTTTTGATTCCAGTTAAACAATACCCAGAGGGCTGCCATACTAACAAGCTTTATAATGATTGACTTCACCAGCCACTTTGAGACCTTGGCTTCAGTTGAGTAGCTCAAAACCTCAATTAACATGAAATTTATGTCTGATACAAGGCGCTTGCTTTGAGCAGTGATGCGTGTCTTTGATTTTCCCCCATAATATCTGGCTCTTCTTTATTTAGGTATACTTTATCTGCATTATCTACGCCTAGCAATTTTAGACAGCAAAAAAAGCAATAATTAAGTTAATGTAGTGCATGAGTCAAGAATTATATTTAGCTTTGTTGGGTGATATCTATTTTGAATAGTTTGTTTATATTGTTTCTAATGCTTAAATAGCCATTATCATATTAAGAGCTGAAATATTCACTCTCTTCTATACCCATTATATTTAATAATAACTTTTCTCTCTCTCCTGAAGCCAGTTCCTGAGATTGGTGGAGCACAAAGCTTTAAAAGCATGTAACCGCTTCTTGGCAAAGTTAGCTCAACACATGATCAGTCTCCCCACCATCATGAATGAATTCCTGGTTTTCTGTTTCTCTAAAAAACTGTGACATCCCAGAATAGAACAAATTATACTTAGAATAAATCTAATACGGTCACTCTTTTTCTTATAATTGTGTTTTCTTTACAGGTAGTCCACGACTTACAACAGTTCAACAACACTGAAAAAAGTGAGTTATGACTGTTTTTCACACTTACAACAGCAGCCCCAGGGTTACATGATCAAAATTCAGAAGCTTAGCAACTGACTCATAGTTATGACAGTTGCAGTGTCCTAGGGTCATGTGATCACCTTTTGCAACATTCTGATAAGCAAAGTTAATGGGCAAGCCAGATTCACTTAACAACCATGTTACTAACTTAACAACTCCAATAATTCACTTAACAATTGTGGCAAGAAAAGTTGTAAAATGGAGCAAAATTCACTTAACAACAGAAATGTTGGGCTCAGTTAGTTGAGGACTACCTGTATTTTCAGTTCAAAAAGGCATTTCCCTATGTTTAAAAAACAAATGTTAAATTGCATGTACAAAAGTACAAAAATGCCTAGACCATTTTTATATTACATGTTTATCTTACATGTGATTTAGTTCTATCCACTGAACAAATATGAAATTTACATGTCATAGGAATGTTCATTTCATTTAATAAATGGCTTTATTTACTTGAATACCACATTCATTTATTTTTTTATATTATATGAAGGATTTTCCTTTCATAAAGTATTATGCACAAAAGTAGTTTAAGGTTCATTTTAAAAAAGGCAATAGATTTTAACAATATTTGTTTCTAGTTTCCTGAAGTGCTAGACCATAGCACCATTAAGAAACATAGCTTTTCTTTTTCAATTTTTCTACTTATCAGAGTAGTATGTAACTTTATATTTATATTTAACCACTGTAATAGAAATAAGGAAAAGGGAAGGGAAGACTGATCGTACGATAGGAAAAAGAGGAGGTCCAAACAAAAAATAAGAATATCAAGAAAGTTTTAATTGTTGGTCTAATAATAAAGATCCTTATTAATACCTACTTTTTTACATTTGCCTCACTAGACAATCCAACTTTTAAAAAAAAAACATTTTGGCAACCATTCAATTTTAAATGGGAATGTATATTAAAGAAAGTAGTTTTTTTTAACTGTATTCTGCAGAAGCGTAGGGCTCTATGAGATATGGATGGCATTCTGTGAAAGGTTAATAGGGAATATAGTTTATTTAAATGCAGCCATTTTGTATCATTAGTTCTGTATTCCTTGATCACAGAATCAAGGCTTTTTTTTTCTTTAATTGATAAGTTCTGCAGGCTGAAAACGCTTGCACTTAATACATATTGAAAATGATGACTCTCCTAGTCTAAGATACAATATCTGGATGATAAGTATGGGAAGGATAGTCTTAAGGCCAGTTAATCACTTTCAGAATTCCATGTCATGTTCAGAAATAAAAATACAAAAAGAAGTAGCCATCAAAATGATAGAAAACAAAAAAAATAAAAACTATGAGAAAAATCTTGCTGTGTAACCTTTTATATAGTCCAATTCAGAATATGTGCATTGGAAAACAGTTTTTTCTGTTTACATTATTAATATCCCTTCCAGAATATAATATTGTGAGTGGTCCTGAAACACTTTCTGGAGTAACAGTTGGAAACAGTGCAAATGGAAGGAAGAAAATAACAGGATTTACATAGTGGTTTGGGAATTGCAGGATTTGTCAGCAGAGAAAAGTGTGACTTTTGCAAGCTACTGCTCTCAGTTTCTGTCTCTAAACCAACAAAAAGCTCTTGGACTCCATGTCACTCTTTGTCTTTAATTAAAAAGAATCAGAATAAAGTGTTACTTGTTTGAGAAGATACAGAAAAAAATAGCTCCAATGCTACATTTACCATGCAGTTGCAGCTTTTTCCAGTACGTATCTTGTCAGATAGGACTTAAACAAATAGAATTATAATCAACTGCAACTCATTCAGTGTTAATTGGGTAAACTGTATTCCAAAGGTTTAATGAAGAATGTTCAATCTGTCTTTTGCTTTAGCATAACTCATTCTTTAAACAAGCAGTTAGAATTCATCCAGACAGCAAAATCCAGTCAGCTGGTTTCCTACTTTAATATTAAGTCAGAAAGAGAAGGATTGTTTTTTTTAAAAAAAATAAACAAATAAGAGTAATACTTCTTATTGAATGATATGAGCAGTCATACAATCCCTTAGAAAAGGAAACATTATATGGAGGCAAGCAAATAAGTGTACATCACTACCTCCTGTTGTTAACCCCAGTCATGAAGATTTATTTCATCTTCCAGTTTTACCCTTTACCATATCATTCAGTCTAAACCTGACAAAAATGAGGATACACAACTTTCTTAGCCTTTGGGTATATGCCAAAACATGGGCATGACTAGGAGAAAAACTAAATATGATTTAACTTATATCTAAATTTAATTCAATTACAATTAATATAATTTCATCTTGTATATTTAAGTAATTACATTTAGTTAAGTAATACCATCTTTTAGCCTAATGGCTGGCCTGCAGTGAATAATAAAGGGCTAATAATGAGCCAGGGCAGAAAACAATCCTCCCCTCTCATCATTTAAAATGCTAACATTTTAAGTTAAATACAACATCAAAACAATAAGCCAAAACACAATTAAAAGTACATCAACAATAAAGATGTCAAAAAATTAAAATCCAGCAGCAAATTAAGTATAGTTAGTATGAAAGAAAGCTAGACAGCAAAAACATGTCTTAAGATTGACCTGACTGACTGAGGGAAAGCATTCCAGAATGTTGGAAGCACCATCAAAAAGACTGTAGCCCTAGTTGATGCCATACAGACATATGTTCAGGGCAGCATACACAAAAGTCTACGACTTACGACCATTTCTGTTGCTAAGTGAGACATTTCTTAAGTGAGTTTTGCCCCATTTTATGACCTTTCTTGCCACAGTTGTGAAGTGAATCATTGCAGTTGTTAAGTTAGTAACCTGGTTGTTAAGTGAATCTGGCTTTCCCATTGACTTTGCTTGTCAGAAGGACGCCAAAGGTGATCACATGACCCTGGGACACTGCAACTGTCATAAATACGAGTCAGTTGCCAAACATCTGAATTTGGTCATGTGACTATGTGGATGTTACAATGGCTGTAACTCACTTTTTTCAGTGCCATTATAACTTTGAATGAGGACTCGCTGCACAGAGCTGGGTAGCAACGCAGCAAGGAAACCTTACTTCAAGGAAGAGGTGCTTAAATCATGTAGGGATTTACATGTGGTAAGAACAGATTATTGGATTTGGCTCAGAAGGTAACTGGAATATAACTATAACAGGTATTAAATGCATGTAAAAAGAGGGGACAAGGTTTGGTAAAGATCTTCACATTTTTAACCCTCCCTGTGAATGTTCTTAAGGGCAGGTAATAATCCATAGTTACTTGGAAAAAAGGTTTTATTTGTGTGATTAGGACCACAAAATTGCCTTATGTTTTAACGATTGCCAAACAATAACCAAAAAATCCCAACATTATTGTCACACTACAAAGTTCTCCGTTCAATCGCAAATTTAAACCATCATCATGATTTGATCAATAGGACAACTAGAGAGTCCCTGGAAACAGCTTTAGGGAGAAAGATCGAATTGATCCAAGTTGAATCACCATAGTCTAAAAATCAGGGGTAGTCAACCTTGGCTTTTTTATGACTCGTGGACTTCAACTCCCAGAATTCCTGAGCCAGCTCATTCCTGGCTCAGGAATTCTGGGAGTTGAAGTCCACGAATCATAAAAGAGCCAAGGTTGACTACTCCTGGTCTAAATCATTACACATAGTTCTCATAGGCAGTATCAGCTAAATCAGAAATAATGTTGTTGCAACCATTTGTTCTCTTCATAGGTGGTAATTGATTCCACACTTCATCACAGAAACATTTGAAGCTCATAATTTTTAGCTTTTTATTATTGATTCTCTTCCCCCAGGTCCCAAACATATAGATTTTGTTCAGCTTTGTGACATGTTGTTGCTGTGTGAATCCATTGAGACAGGTAACTGTAAATCTATAAAGGCCTAGTGACTGCCAACAACATTTTTTTGATTCATTTACAACATTTTCTTCTGAAGACAATGCTAATAAAATCTAAATCTAGAATCTAAAAAATTATAAGGACAAGCCCATTCAAGTCTGAACTGTAAATTTTAGAAGGCCTATTGAATGTATTCCCACATAAATGTGAGAAACTTCCTTTTTCTTATTAGGCTTCTCTGAGTATTTAAAGAATATATAGGCTGTTTTCATGTGCCCCAATTTAAATTCTGTGTATTTCTGTGGAAATAAAACAGCCCAACAGCATGCAGAACCAACGAACCTGAGAATCTCTTGATGTTCCTGAAGTAAAATTTTCAACACAACTTTGCTAATGACCATCGCTATTGCATGAAAAAATCTAGGCACCCCAATCAAAATTGCATGTTTCAATATTCCCTAAGTACAGAAGCTGACAAAGACTTCTACTCTGTATCTATATGGTTAAAAAGTTAAATATGACATCTTTCTGCAAGCGTTAATGCATATGTGAATGCACAGGGTTCTTCTTATGAGGGAGATGGGCAATTTCTAAATTAATTAAATAAATTAATAAATAATTAAATCAATAACGAATATTTACTGTTTCTATGCAATGTATTACAGATTCAGACTAAAAAAAACAGAAAGCAGTGGCTAGCCTACCAGTCAGACCTTTGTAATACCTCATTTGGTAGAAATAATACCCTGTAGCACCATGTCATGTAGGACTTGTTTAGCCATTAATAGTGTGCAGCAGATTATTTGTTTTACATGAGAATGTAATATGAGAATAGCCATACAATCTTGTTTATCTCAGCATATTTAAAATAATACTTGTGTATTAAGTTTATGAAAATACTAGTCAAAAAACATGAAGCACATTCTTATTTCAATGAATCTTCATTTTTAATGACTTTCCTTTTAAAAAGTGCAGCAATTTTGGTAACGAAGCAATCTGAGCAAAATGCTTAATAGCATGGGATTAATCCAAAGAAACATATGCTGGATTGTAGCCAGGGTTTATTGATGTGCTTAAAATCTCCCATGATTCCCTAGTAATACATTAATTATCTTAAATTAGGAGACGTTCCAGTAAATTCACTGTTTTAAAAAGTTTATAGATATAATCAAGTACATGGTACTCATTGCATTAAGAAGATTGCATTATAAAAGACTGTTAAAAGATGTTCATAGCAAAACACTTTAATGCATTATGTATGGCTGCATCAAATGATAGAAGCAAATACATGACATTAATCAATAACATTAATTTTACGTCATATCATTTGCTTGTTTGAACAAAAGCAAAGCAACCTCTTCCAACTTTCAAATTTACTAAGGCTCTTTTTAGACTTTTTTTAAAAATTGAATTAAAAACAAAAGCCTAAGTTATGTGGAATGCTATAACCTTTGTCCCTTTTCTCCTGAACTGTTACATTCAACTTGTATTCCTTCATTTTGCAAACAATATGCAATAATTAATCATATTGTTCCTAATATTGTATCATTTTCCTCTTATACTACTGCCTATTTTATTTAGTGACAATATNTTTTTTTTAAAGCTTCCATCAGAAACATCTCTACTTTTTCCCCAAATGAAAATATATTTATTCAGAACTGGAGACTGAGCTTGTGAGTTACTACTTTGGGGATACTCAGAAACAAAGTTAAAAAAATTAGGGAAATGCTATTTATTACTGTACTATTAAACATCACTAATTCCTTGAATTAATTTGGTGAGCAACTGCTTAGTTTAAATTGTTCCATACTGTATTTTAAAGTATATCACCAACAAATCAACCAAATTAACAAAATTCCATGGATTTTATCAATGTACATAAGGTTGTCCTTATAGCTAATCATTAATAAGCCCAAACTCTTTAAATCAAATCTCAGCTTGTACTTATTGTCTAGGACATCTTAATTATTGGGAGTGTACAGTTATAAGGAACTTCGTATCTGCTATATATTTTCATTTATCCATGTTTATGTGTGTGTATTTCAATATTATAAACATACCTTTTAATCTATTTATTGGTTCTAATTGTTTGTATTTTTAGCATTAATTATTGCATTGTAAATAGCCTTTATTTACAAATAAGTATTTTTATAGGACATTTTGTCCCTTCTGGTGTGGCAATAAAATGTCCACTAAACTCTTTTGATTTTTCTTTCTCCTGGTAAATTTGATGTTCCTATCCCATATTTAACAAGCAACAGTGATACAGATTTCTCCATAGGTCAGTGTATTGTTTCTGTATATCTGTTGATGCCTGTAAATATGCAGGCTGTGAACCTTCCCTAATCAAGATTAGATGACAGGAAGATGCTCCTCTCATTTGCCTGTTTGTTAGCTTGATTGTTTATGCAGTATTTTACCCAAGTGGAAAATAATATAAGATTGATTTAACAGTTTCATGCTTTGCATTACAGACAAGGTGATCTTCTCTTTGGTTTTTTGGTTTGTTTTTCACATAACACCAATTATGTGCAAGCTGCAAATGTATACAGGTCATTTCTCAGATGTGAGTCAGGTCTAAAGCTTTACAATTAATCACGATTTCATACATAGTACACATATATATTAAGACAATATCTTCTTTCTGCTTCTCTTTTGCTCAGGTTCCAGTTGTTCATGGACTCTAATTCCCATGGTCTCTAACCACTGGCCATGATGACAAAGGCTAATACAGATTGGAATTCAGTAGTATCTGGAGAGCCAGGCCTTGCCCACCAATGTGTTTATGTTTTTGTTAAATTAATGTAATGGGAAAAAATTATAATATAGTGTGTTATATATGCAAACATTATTGGATGTGTTATATATACAAACATTGTTGCACAGCTTGATGGGAGTAGAATGACCAGCAAATGGCTTGTACTTTACTTTCTGTATAACTTGTAAATTAGCATCTTATTAGTTTCTTCATTGTGAGCATGTCAAACATGCCCCAATAGAACATTGTACAATTACTTATATTAAGTGTCATTATACCTTGAGTCTGTCAGATATGGGTGTTCTCAATTCTTCTTCAGTTGTGAATAAAATCCAGTGTTGTCTTCAAGCTGTTTTCTTCCTGAGACCCCCACCATCAGAGATCTCCTTTCTCTTCTCTCAGTTTTGTTTATAACAGATGGTAAATCTATTTTTATAATTAAAGCATGGAGATGTAAATACCTTTTGCGAGGCAGACAAATCCACCACCATATTCTAATTGCATAAAATAACTCCCCCCCCCCGGAAAAAAAACACATCAAGAAACTGAAATTAGTGTAAGATATTTTGTCCTTTTCTTAATTCTCTCAGCTCAGACTTACAATGACAGCCCTCCGACATAAAGCAAACTTGGAAATCAAAAACTCTGGAGCTAATACTTCTTTTATTGTAAGATTATAGCAGCTGAAATCTTGTAAGTCTGAACACACTTCTCCTCTCTTTCCTTTATCCTGAGAACTAGGGAGGGCCGTGCCTGAGACACTTTCTCAAATAACATTTCTGCCTGGACTCAATTTCTTTTAACTGACCATTGTCTTGGTTGCAGCTCTTCCTCCTGTACCTCATTACATTTACAGAAAATAATTTTAAAAACTGAAGAGCTGGCAGGACGTATTACAGAAAAATCTGAAGGTATACTGCCGTATGCATTATATAGAATAGATCCAATTCAAAACACCAACCTATCAAATTGTCGATCAAATCCAAGAATGGCAACAGGAGATATAATACTATCACTGGAATTCATTAAAAAAGTATCTCCTAGATACACCTTTCAATTATCATCAAGATTCAAAATGCTTTTACACAAACTGCTGAAGCCAGCATGTTTCTTTGTCCAGCTCTTTTTCAGAAAATGTGGATAGGCTCATAAACACTGATTAGAAAACTGAATAAATACTGTTAATGAACCAGGGTCATGTGTCCCAGCCAAAAACCAAGAAGACAAGAAAAGTGGAGATCACAGATCACAGGACGAAATAATAGAATAGACTTTTTAACAGAATAATGAAATATAGCTGTCTCATATGCTATCCCTGAAGGCCAAAAGCCCGATTGTGCCTTTTCTAAGGTTGCTCCTAGAGCAAACAGCAAAAACAGTGGCAATGATTTGTTCATTATGATAATTGCATGGGACATCAAGATTATCCCATCTTCCAGTAGATTCTGACTCTTTCTTTAAAAACAACTCTTTTCTGTTTTAACAAAGATCATCCATTTTGCTAGAATGGCCTGTCTCAGAAATCCAATTCTCCAGAATTATCCCTGTTCCAGACTGCTATGTGCTTTGGTAGCCTCATCTTATTCAACTGTCCTTCTCCTGCCTTCCTTCCAGGACCTGTTTGTATACATTTTATTTGTAAAACATTACACCGTATTAGATTTTTTTTTAAAAAAAAAAAAACCCAGTTTGCCACATTGGTATTACCACAAGGCCTTTTCTCTATTTATGTTTTCCACTACCTCATCCAGAACAATCAGTCAATCAGAATAGATCTGGAAGGGACCTTGGAGGTCTTCTAGTCCAACCCCGTTCAAGCAGGAGACCTTATACCATTTCAGACAGGAGGCTGTTCAGTCTTTTCTTAAAAACCTCCAGTGATGAAGCATCTACAATTTCTGAATGCAAGCAGTTCCACTGGTTAATTGTCCTCACTGTTAGGAAATTTCTCCTTAATTCCAGGTTGCTTCTCTCCTTGATTAGTTTCCATCGTTTCTTGTCTTGCCGTCTGGTGCTTTGGAAAATAAGTTGACCCCGTTCTTTGTTGCAACCTCTCAAATACTGGAATACTGCTATCATGTCACCCCTAATCCTTTTTCTCTCTAGACTGGCCATACTCAATTCCTGAAACCGCTGTTCATATGTTTTTATCTCCAGGCCCTTAATCATCTTAATTGCTCTTCTTTGCACTTTTTCCAAAGTCTCAACATCTTTTGGTATGGTGACCAAAACTGGTTGCAGTCTTCCAGGTATGGTCTCACTCAGTGTTGGGATTCAAATATGTGAACAACCAGTTCTCTCTGTGGACGCTGCTTCTGGAAGTCCATTCTGGGCCTGGGCAACAAAAAATTAGCTACCGGTTCTGCCAAACTGGTGCAAACCGGCTGAATCCCACCACTAGTCTTACTAAGAATTTACAGTATAAAGCAGTACTAATACTTCATATGATTTTGATTCTATGCCTCTGTTTGTACAACCAAGGACTGTGTTAGCTTTTTTTGCTATTGCTGCACACTGCTGGCTCATGTTTAAGTGATCGTCCACCAGGACTCCAGGGTCCCTCTCACAGCTACTGTTTTTGAGCCAGGTTTCGCCTACTTTGTAGTTGTAACTTTGGTTTTTCTGCCTAGGTGTAAAACTAAAACTGCCTAGGTGTAAAAACAAAGGGAAATATTTTGGGTTAGAAATTTAAAAAACAAAACAAAATTTGAATGATTGGTTAAATAGATAGATCTTGCTGATATGGATAAATTAACTTCTTTGATTAGAGAAAAGATACTACCTAGATTCATTGGTGACTAGAAACCTCTTATAGACTTTTTGCATAAAAATTTAAAAAATGAATATGATTTCTGGCTTTGATAATTAGACAGAATAGGTTAAAGAAAGAAGAGCATTGATGTAACCAGAGAAAGAGGTTAAAATATCATTGTACTTTTAACTGCTATGAGGAATATCAGAAGGCACTTGTTTTTTTATTTTTTATTTTTATGTACTTTTTTTTCTCTTTGCTTGCTTACTTTTTTCCTTACTTTGTATTTGTTTGTATTCTTTATCTTTATCTAACATTATCCTGAGACATGTATATTTGTCTTTGTTCGTGCTGAACAATATTTAAAATTCAACTCTTGTTATCTGAGTCTGGACTATTTTTAGTTGATGTTCTGTTTTAAAAATGTATCTTATACACTAGTTATAGTAACAAAGTGATGATAAAAGTTAATACTAAAGGAGGTTTAGAAGCTTTGAAACAGAATACAGGTTGGCTTAATTCCAAGTGTCAAAAGGAAATTGGCCGATTTAAATTTAAATTTAAACTCTTTTCAAACCATGCATATCTGTTTATATTTGTACCATATCCATCATGTTCAATTTGCCTATGGCCACCCAGAATTAATAAGAGAATCCAAATTCAACTTCCAATTAAGTTCACTCCCATAAATTATATTGAAACAAAACCTGCCTTCCTATCTCTCTAAGCAGATAGATAGATAGTAAGCAAGCAAAATGTCAGGATCATACCCTGAAAAAAAATGAATATAAAGACCTACTTCTGGATTAACAAATCTTCTGAGAGATTATGTGTGCCTTGCCAAGACAAGGCCTCCAATTGATAAGTTACATCAAGGCAGAAACTCTGGTGTAAGTACTTTGGTCCCTGACAAGGAGCCAGTATAAATCAGCCTTCACCTGATGGCACTTCTGAAAAAGTTAAGATTCAGATCAGGATTGTAGACAGACGCTCTGGATCCTTTGCCTCAGACATTTAGCTAGCCATAAAATAATTCTTGGAACATATTTAAAGGGAAGGAATTTATTCTCCACATATATGCCTCAAGCAAAACTCTTCAATCAGAATGTGATGCATTGTTAGAGATTTATAACTATTAAGAACAGCCGCAGCACTTAATAAGAGTAGTGGTCCTCATATTTTCACAACCAGCAATCCTGGCTTGCCCCATGGATTTTTGAATGCAGCTTTTTCTTCTGTCCCCTTTTCACTTTCTCCCTTGCTTCTTTCACCTTTATGGAATATAAATGAGTAGTAATGAGATCATTAGACTACTTCTGAATCCAATCCGACTGCTTAACAGCCAATGTACTAATGAAGGCATAAAGTAACCCGAAAATCCTTTTTTACTTGCACGTAAAATTTTCTGCTTTGTCATCTAATAAATGTTTGTCTGTCTGTCTGAGAGACAGAGAAACTCTTTTAACACCTACATGTTTCTATTTTGTATTAAATATAAAAACTAAATTTTAAGAGGAAAATACTATATAAAAATAAGAATTAAAATTTGTTATTGAACCAAACTTTATTCTGCTAGTGATTCACTCTACTTCTCTGGACTTAAATCATCTTCTCCAAAACTTGTTAAAGAAGGATACCAAGGTGAATTTAATTCTGTCTCTTAGTTTAGCTGTGACCAGCATATAAATATTTTAACTTTTATGAGCACCATTTGGAGAAATAGGTTACAAAGGAAGAAATGAAAAGCAGCTATAAACCATTAGCTTGAACGTTCATTTAAAAAGTGAGAATAATATTGCAGCCTACATCCACATCTTTCATTTTTGATCAGTCCTCAACTGATTAAAACTTTAACCCTTTGGAAGACATTTCACTGTAGCCCAATCAACTCAATGGTTATTTTCGCTGCTTTTTATGCAATGGTTGACCAAAATATTAGCCTTTATAGTTTGAGTATTCCTTTAAGCACGGCATTAAGAAATTATGCCTGTACACATTGTCATCTTTTATATAAGTGCTTATATGTCTTATGTAATATCAGTGCTGTTAATAAAGGCATGAATGAAATATCATGAAACAAACTTTTTTATTCTCTCTCCATGGCTCATGGGAAAGGCTGTTCCTGCAGTTTCAGTCTTATGAAAATTCTCTGTAAGTTTTGATTTTATTTAAATGTGTGTGTTTGTGTCATCTAATATTATCACTACTAAAAACAATTCCAAAGCAGATTGCATCAATCATATGTGTCCTAAGAACTGATAAAAGCAGCCGGCCTACCCTACTGCAAGGCCAAATTCTAAGAGTCATTGCTAGTATGGTCATACCTTTTATCTTCTGGTTTGTTTGAAATAAAACACTCAAGAAATAGAAAAAACAAAAATAGGAATAAACTAATGCCAGAGTTTCATGCTGCATAGGAATTGCTCATTGGCAATGGCCGGGGAACTGCACAGCAGCTCATTACTTCTTTGCGATAAATAGTATTTATGGCAAGAGATACTGAGTAAAACATACCCAACTAATTTAAGTGATTAAGGACCACCATATGCCAGAGAAAGATAAAGGAGGAACCAGACCAGAGCAACTTGTGACATCCCCTTTTCAAGTAGGTGTTGTCCAGATGTGTTGCAGCACATGGTCATTCTAAATGGGAATGATAGGAATTATATTGGAGTCCAATACATCTGGAGGGTTTTGCATTGCTGAGAAATTAAATAGAGACAGGAACTAAGAGCAAGATTTATTTGCTGAGCCACAAGAAACATTTCATATGTTAGTTCAACAGATACAACTCCACAAACATGTTCAAATTCTTCCTGACTTCTTTGAGGTATTTCTGGCTGAACCATCATTTACAGTTCTTATATTCAGAAGACTTCCTCTAAGCAGAAAAGAACAAAAGGAAGAGAAACTCTATTGGTAGATCATGAGAAGGTTTATTCTGGCCAGTAATTCCAAATATTTTAATGAGAGCAATAACGAAATTATCTTCTACTCTTCACAAGTCCTCTATAAATATACTGGGGTGGGGGGTTGGGGGGGACTTAGAAGTATCAAGAAATGGATTTTTCTGTTCAAGTTATGTAGACTTGAGTTGTTTCCAATATTCAGAAATCCCCTGGATTTCATCTCTACATGTCTCCTGCACTAGATAAAACTGGAGACCTTTGAATCTACTAAAAAGCAAATTAAATTTTATGAACCTGATGTTTGCCCACATGGTTCTGCATTAGCAAAAGATGACAATTCCAGGTCTCACTACTGCATCAGCCATTTCTATCTAAAAATTTAGTTGCTTGAGTTACAACAGGCTTAATTTATTTAATTGTGAAAACTGTTTTTAAAAAATCATTTGGAAAGATGGAATTTGGAAACAGGAGGGACAGATGCTTAACTTCCATTTCTAAACAACTCATCTCCCTGCTGGAATTTTAAGTATTTGCTCCAAATACTCTAGAACAGCAAGTTAAATTAGACATCATTATTTGTCTTATGGTCAACACTAAGACTGTCTATAATTTGATGTTGCTGAATGGAACCAAAACTTTTAGAGGGAAAGAGTACACAATCCATCTGTTTAATTATTATCTGAATACAAATAACTGTAGAAATTATTTTTAAGGATACTTAATCTGTTTCTACTTTGTGAATTCTGTTGGATGTAAGTCACAATGTAAAATTCACCTGGCACATAATTTTATTAATTTTTTTAAAAATCCACTCACCCTAACCCTGCAAGTTTCTCAATGTTTGTCTATAATCCTGGCATAACTTTTCCATTTAATTTCATTATACTGATCCAAGATCAGTAGAAAGCTTTTATTGTTGATGAAGTGAGTCCTATGATGCATGTCAGCCAACATTAATTAATGTTACCTGCCAAAAAAAATCCCATACAATCAGTCAGTTTCACTTGAGTAGAAATTGGCTACTGTTGTTCACTGGGCTTTAATTATGAACTTTATTTATTGTTTGTTAGATTTATATCTCACCTTTTTCTTTTGAATACAAGGTAGCAGCCATAGTGATACCTCCTTCATTTTTTTCATAAGCTACGTTGACCTAAGAGAAAATGATTGACCCAAAATCAACCAGTGAACTGCCATGGCTGAGAATGGACTTGAACCTAGATCTCTCTAATCTAAGATTTTTAACCACTACATCATACTGGCTCAATGCAACAAGGAGTAAGCTTCTCTATACCTATTTATAAGGTATATAGTGATATCCACCGTATGTGAGGTGGCTCTCCAAGACTTTCAATGGATGTCTTTTACATCTCTTACAACCTGATCCTAGGAATTTGGAAATGAAATCTGAGACAATCTTCAGGCAGTCATATGCTAATTTAAATTATGATTCTTATCCAAGGAATTATACCGAAATGATAAAAATTAATAAGATGCTCTTCATTGCAGATATATAAAATACCAGTCACTGTGTGAAAAGCTTAAGCCCTGTTTAAGCCCATTCAATTGTCTTTGTCACTTTATATCACTACATTGTGTTCAGTCTTCCAACTGCAGAAGAACTATTGATATAATGCATGATGCTTACTGATAATATATGTCAAGTTTCATGGTATGGCACTGTACAAGATGGGTTCTTCAACTTCTGTATTCTATCCATAGTATTAGGATCACAGAGACTTATATTGCTGTCTAGAGCTGTATGAAATTATCTGCTCTAGAAATCCAGGAGTCTTCTACTCACTGCACACTTAGTACTGGGTTGACTGCTTTAAGGAAGAAAGGAAAGAAATTCCATTGTGCAAGCAGAAGCCTATTTGTGCAACTGAATATCATCCCTTCCATATGAAAAAAAAGGTTTATAAGATATCATGTTTCAATCAATAAATTGTGTTAGATTTTTATAATTTCTCTCAATCTTAATTCTCTACTACAAATGTTAATCATCATTCTGAAAAGTATATTTAAGAATGTTAATCATTATGCTGTTTTTGTATTATTTTTTTAAAGGTAATTTCATTTGTATTTACTACTTGTTGAGAACAATGTAGGAGAGCAGCTGTGTCATTCTACAGAAACAAAAATCAGGAGGAATCTGATAGTATTTTTTTCCTCAGCTAATACATTTTCACGACTGAAAGTTTATGTCCTTTAATAAAATTTGTTAATCAGAAAAGGTGCTATCTGACTCCTGGTTTTTAATCTCCTTTGAAAAATCTTTCATCTTTCTCCACATAAAATAAAACAGCCATTTCAGCATAATCCTCTCGATAGGTATGGTACAAGAATATGTAAAACTGAAATGTTGGACTTCAGATGTTATCAGAACATAGCAACTGAAGACCTAAGTCCAATGTGTCTATCAAATGCCATTTCAAGTTCTATGCAAAAAAAATAATAATGAGCAGATGACTTTTTATCTGGTACTGGATCTTGGCAGCAAGTACTGCCAGTACTGCCTTCCCAGTACTGCCTTCTTATAAGAATGTCCTTCTTAAAATGATGATTTAAAAAAAATACCCTAGTAAAATGGGAGTATTCTCCTAACTAGAAAACTAGTCATGGTAGGAGATATGAACTGAAGTTTTGTTTTTCATAGGACTTTTGTGTGTATATAAAAACACGGTGCAATAGGAGTAAAATATTGTATGGATATTTTCAGAGGAGAACAAATAAAGGCAGTTGATTAAAGCCTTAAGATACCAATATGTTTGTCTTTTTCAGCTGGAAATACAGTTTACAGGTATTGCAGAACTTCCCTTAGTAGGTAAGTTGCTCATCATTTCAGATTGCAGCTATGCTCTCAGCTATAATTCCATAATCTTGTCTCCAAAATACCTCATTGTACACACACACACACACGCACACACACAATGCCCTATTCTTTTCACAATTAGAGACCAGAGCATCCAATCAAAATTATTTACATACTTGAAATTCATTGTTTACAGGTTAACTGCTTCTTCACTGTAGAGTAAGGAAAATGATCTTGGTGGAAATATGCAGAAGCTGTTGCCTAGGCAAAAAGGATTGAAGGGTTTTTTTAAAAGTCCAGAACAGCCAAATAACATTCAGAAGTGCTCAGACACAGATCTAAGTCACTTAATTGTAAGGAGGGGTAGGCGGTATATGGTACAGTCAGACTTGAAAGATTCTGTTATTATAGCCAACTTCAGGAAAGTAATTGTAGCCTTCCTATGGAGTTGATGGTCACGGTCTGGTGTATCTTGCTGGATTGACATTAACAGCCCTCCTTGGCTCCTGTTTATTAACCCATGGGATTGGATGGATTTAATTCCTCAAGTCAATTCAATTTATCTAAAATTGACATTCACTGAACTTTCTTCCAAGTATTCAGCATCATAGTGTTAAGCCACCATCTCTATGCATAGGTTTTAATGATGAATTTGCCTATAATAGGATAAGGTTGCAGTTCCGTTACCTATTTTTTCCCCCAAGCTTCTTAGTGTGCAGTTCTTGATTGCTTGTCTTCAATATTTCATACAGTGTAGTCTTCTTAGGAGAAGAATGGCACAGCTGTCTATTTGCTTTTTAATAAAAATTTGGAGGAACTTGAAGAGACTAGTTCAATACACCTCTTAATCTATTTAGGAATAGCAATCATAGGCATAATGGGGAACTGGAATATTTCCAATTATACCTGAAACGTTTAACTGAAATTTCCCTTTAGAATACTCTGCTATGAATCCATATACTGTCAAATCAACAGGCAGGCACATTTTCCTAAGGAATCCCTTTAATTCTTTACATGCCAATGGCGCTGAAGAGTCACACTGAAAATTTGGGGAGATCTAGTTACAGACTAAAGGCTTTACAGTGCAGTCATTGTTTTGTGACTTCAGATAAAAATAATCAGGTCTAATTTAAAAGTATTTAAAACATGTTATCACGGTATATTAGAGGCAACATAACAAAGTGTATCCTTTTTATTATAAAAAGTATTGTGGTTCAGTGGTTTTTATTGAGCAAAGCTGATTTGTTTAAAGCTATGAATTTCCATTACAGCAATCTTAATTGTGATTATTATGAAGCAGGATTGTGAGACTAAAGAAGTGCATACAGGTGAAGTTTGGTTAAACACCTAAGGGATATCTCTGAAATGTCTCCAGAAAGAAAACACAAGCTTTACAGCAATCCACTGGTTTCCATTTGTTTTGCTCCAGAATAAGTATGAGCTCATTAGCATGTAATCCATAAAAAGGTCAGGTTTAATTCCTGTAGAAGTGTAGGATATTGTTCCTCAGTGCAGCAGTAAGATCACTTTAAATTCTGAATTTAACCATTTGAGGTGGCCATTCCCACTCTTCTGTTCTCTGCTGTTTAGACAGTGATATACCTGATTTCATTCAAAAATGGGATAAACACCTCTACTGCCTTAGCTCCTGCAATCAACCCACATTCCTATCTTGAAGGCATTACTAATCTGGTTTATTCAGAAGAAAATCCACATGAAAGTTATTCTGTTTTAGTGAACTTGCTTAGGATAAGGCTGCATATCCTATGCAATTCATTCCATCAGCACAAACTAATGCCCAAAATAGCTTTCTCAGACTTGGTAGATAGATCTAACCGCCCAAAATAGCTTTCTCAGACTTGGTAGATAGATCTAACCGCAATTTCCACAATTCCAAGCCAAATGGTGCCTGTAAAGTGAATGCATTCACCATTTCTATCACTATTTAAATATAAATTAATATTTTTAAAATGCATGATAAAATAATGGATTGATCAATAAATATTAATATATATTTAGATAAATTTAAATTGGTTGTGGATTCTAAGAAAGGTTGCTTTAAAGGCAGACAGCTGAACATTTATGTCTTTTTTTCAAGACAGCTGCAATTAAATCTCTGGGCATATTCTCATTTTTATTAGAAACCAAGTTAGGGGAGGGTTTTTTAAACGATTTTTCTGATACATGATGCAGTGGAACAAGAAAAGCAGGGACAAGAAACGCATGCTTTTTCCACAACTTCAAGGAAGGACTTGACATGTAAATTTAAAAGCAAGAGTTACTTAAATGGCTTTTTTTTTGGACAGCCTCCCCCAAACAGTAGACAAAATTGCATTGTTTACAAAAATTTATTAATACAAACTTTACACACTTTAAAATAACAGTGCTCAAAGTCCCAGCGGAGACCATGAGTGCTTATAATCATATTTTTTTTTATTCTTACCGCAGTGCTTTTGTGATACTCAAGTTGCTACACAGAAAAAGGAGAGGAAAAAATAGATATATAGATATAGATATAAATATTTCCCAAAGACTAACATCTAACCTCAGTGATCACTGGATTTCCAAAGAGGATCCACTGGATTTAAGGCTCTTGGCGATAGCTATTTTACAAACAGGCGATCACTGGCCGGATGGAAAAACGTACCCCGGCGGACTGGCTGCAACTAACTAGCTGGCTGACTGGCGGGGCGAAGCTGATCGCCACAAGCAAGTCAAAGGCAGAGCGCGAGAGAGCAGCCCGCGAGGTCGCCGTCTCCGCACCAAGCACGTGACGCGCGCGCGCGCGCACACACATACACACACACACACAGAGCACTTACACACAAACATACATTAAAAAAAAAAAAGAAGAAGAAAAGGACCGCGCGCGGCAGGAAAAGTTGTGCCTTGCTGTTTTCGTCAGAGAAGCGGCTGGCCAGAAATTCTACCCAAACGAGAAAGGGGAAATGGGGTGGGAGGAAAAAGAAAGAAAGAAAGAAAGAAAGAAAGAAAGAAAGAAAGAAAGGCAAGCGGATGTCTTGCAGCATTGTAGGGCCACTAAATAGCCATCTGTGATCTCGTGGCGATTTAAAAAGGCGAAGGGAAGGCACGGAAAGTTGCGTCCTACAGCACATGGCCTGAACGGGAGGCGAAACTCCAAAGGAAGTTGCGCTCAGAACCCCGCTCCGTCCTCGGGTCGAAGGCCCCCGGGCCGCAGACGACCCCATTGCAGCCCTGAGGACAGCTGCCCTGGCTGCAGTACTTGGGGCCCCGGCTGGACAGAGGGTGATTCCCTCCTCTAAGGGGAAGGGGGGGGGTTCAAAGCCAAGGCTAGGCCGGGTTTAAATAAAGTCTGCCCTATTTTTTCCAAGCCCCGTGGCACTGGCTCCAGCCCCTTCCCACCGGGTGCCCCAGGAGGGTTGATCGGAGAAGGATCAGGATGCCTAGCTCCCAAATTGTCAGCTTATGTGCGACAGAGGGTCACCGCCGACTGAGCCAGACAGCTGGCGATTCCTTATGGGAGGGTTTATTAGGGTAAAATCAAGCGGAGCGGTCAATTCAGACTGAAGTTCCACTAGTTCAAGATCACCTTTGGAAGGAGAATATTTTTAAAAAATTGCATGCGCCTTAAGACCATTTATTGTGGTTACTCTTTTATGCCTTATCATTAGAAGGAAAACGGGTGAAGCAGTTACATTTTGTAAACAAGGAAGTGTTCTCTTGGACTGGAGAAGCCTAAAGTATTAAGCTGTTTGAAATCATTGTCACTTGCTGTGCAATATACAAATATTAAGGAAATCAGCTGTAAGTGGCTGAATATACAGCCAGTCTTTATCAAGTGTGCAGGGTGGGGAATGGAGCACATTTTGCCACTAGCTTTCCACTTCCCGCTCCTGTTTTGGAAATAAAACTCTCAAGGTTTAAATCTATTTTTTCAGCCATTTAAAAAAAAGGGATGAGGGCATCAAATGTTTCTATCCAGTACATCTTTTCTATACATTCTGACCACCCTAAGCCCCAATTCAATCAATCCAAAGCAATCTCATAAAAGTGGATTTACACCAATATACCTAGCTGAACTATACTTAAAGGGGGGGGGGGTTAAGAAATATGTTTTTTCTCATTGAAATGACTTAAGAAATTCTGAGAAAGTATAAAGATTTTCCAAAGAGAAGGTCAGGTAAATCTATCATTTGAGAAACCACCAAAGGTCTTATGACACCTTAAATACTAACGAATGTGGTTGTTAGTGTTGAAGGTGCCCCAATCTATGTTTATGCTGAAGAACATGCTGGTATTTAAAAAGCCATGCCCTTGATTTTAGTGGATACCAAGTGATTGGTTTACTGCTCATTTTCCTAATTATTTGGATAACTTCAGTTTATTCATATCTGAGAGTGGCATTGTGCACAGGCCCACCATAGTCTAGATAGGTGAATGAACAGGGTTTAGCTTGGTTCCAATAGAGTTCCAATAGAGGTAGGGAAAGCTTTTTGATCACAATACTTTTATTGGATTAAATCCAAATCCTGCCAACTGAATCAGGAGATATATTTAGTTGTTCATTCTCCAGACGAGAGAAGGGGAGAAAATTAAGTACCTTCTTAGTTAATTTCTGAATACTCCACTCCATTCCAATCCCACCCTCGCCCACCTCCCCATCACATTTCCAAATCCCCATCCATACAGAAAGATGATTGATAAATATCAGAAACTGAAGCGCAGATGAACACTACACATTCTAGTATGACAAAAGTTGATTGTATGAAATAAATTTTACTAAGCGGTTAAAGCCATGATGTAGAAAAATACATTTTAAACCTCCAAACTCAATAAATCAACAAGGAACCAAAAGAATTAAAATATATATATTTTAAAAGAACCTTTTCTGGAATAGTGCGTTAAGTATTTAGTAGTAGATATAGATATATAGTCGCTACAACAAGGGAAGGGGGCCTGAAACGGTCTTACAATCAGAGCTCGCGTCATAACAAAACTCAAAAATGCCTGAGGCGTTCACAATATAATTTGTTCGTTGTTGTTTTCAAGCCAAAACAAACGGAAATGACCCGGATGGAAAACACAACATTGCGAGAGAGGCCAAAAGGGAAGGGATGCGTAAAATCTACGGGCAACACCGAAGGCGAAAAACGTGGCTCCCCCTGGCCAGGCCCGGAGGGGCGATTCCAAAGAGAAAAGGCCGGCCAATAGAGCAAGATGCGAGGGCGCCTGGGCAGCACTGGAGAGGTGCACGGGATCCTTTGTAGCACGCGGTGGCCCTAAATCTCTGGGGAGGGCTCGAAGAATTTTGGGGTGTCCCCTAGGATTTATTTCGTGCCTTACTAGAAAACGAGTCCAACAAGGCGAACGGTCCTGGCTGGATTCCACCTCCTGATAAACTGGTTTTCTAGTGGCAGAGCGTTTCTTTCTGCCCCTCCCAGCCCTAGTTGAAGTGGCACCGTCCGCTATATCGCGCTCATTGCGCGGAAGCGAGACAACTAATTTATTTAACTTTGGGTCTGGATTGCGTCGATCCAAACTCAGAAAGAACTGGGGAAGAGGTATTTCTTCTGTTCCTTAAGGGAAGCATTCTAACTCCCATAGTTATTTCTAGAAAAGAAAGTACGAATAGGTGCGCACTTAGAAACCAACCTATTCTTATGGTTTGGAGGAAGGGCTTCCCCCACCGTATCCTTCCCTGAAAAATGCATATGGGTACATTCTCTCTTACTAACTGAACGGAGCAGCTACAGTACTGCACAGTACTGAGCCCTAGATCTTTAAGCAGACCGTAATGGCCCATAGTTTCTAAGTAGCAGGACGATCTGCTGACTGGGAGGAGGAGAGTAAAAAAAAAACGGACTAGAGGGCAGCAGGCAGGTTCATGCTGCATATTGTGTAGCCCTGAGTAAGCTCACTCTTCGGGGGGAGGGGGGAGGGCGGGGCAGACCGATTCTTAGGAAGATGTCAAGGAAGTAAGGCAACGCCTTCTCTAGCCCGATGGGGAGGGGGGGGTATTGGGCGAGGGCCTTTCGGGAAAGACTCAAAGGGGGCAGAGATGCTCTCTGCTCAAGAGCATCCTGCACCCCCTTGGAACAGAGTATTTTTGTGAATGTACAGTAGCAAGTGGAGAACAGTTATTCTTTCAGCCCTGTCATAAATAAAAATACTCTCCTTTATTTTCCATTACAAAAATAGGAATCATATTCAAAGCAATGATTGTCTCCCTCTTACTCTCCAACTCTTCTATTTTATATAAAAACATAAGCTTAAGAGGAATGTCCTCATTCTTTTTGTGCAAAGCTAACCACTAAAGGACTATTAGTCCGGTCTGTTCACTAACTACTACGCCGGAGTTTTACCCAAATCACTACCTTTCAAACAGTAAGGTAGCTGTCTGGGGATGATAGGAATTGTAATCAAGCAGATTTGAAGGGAATCTGGTTTGGGGAAAGCTCTATCACTAGTGCATTCTTATCCAATATTTATTGATTATTTTATATCTATTTATTTAAAGGGTTGGTCTACAAAGTAGATCTGTGCGTTTCTCTAGTGCTTACTCTTAATTTAATTTTTTTGTACAAAAGAAAAACAATATTATTATCAAAATAGTCATTTAATGGCTTTACTTCATACATAAATACATGTTTAGATAACATAGGAGAGTGGTGATTGATCAGTCAGTTTGGAAATGACTTTGGGGGAGGGGTGGGTCCTCTCTCAGATTTTTTTTTTTCCCCAGGGGGGACTCTTGTGTACACAGAGTGGTTGGGAGCTCATCGCTACAAATAAGCTACTCGCCGTCCTTTGTTTTTAACTCTTTGTTTATACCTTTTACCCAGGACTGCTGCCAAGTATTTCTTGACAGCCATTTGTTTTCGGTAGCGGCTGTAGCTATCTGTGAATATGCCATCAGAGTGCCTTTTGGAAAGGGGTTCTGAGTCGTCCTCCAGGCTGCTGGCCCCACTGCAAGGGAAAGAAAGAAAAGCAAACCATAGCTGGTACAACATTGGGATCTACAGACAGCACCAGTAGACGCAGAAGCAAAATCTCTGGGGAGAGCAAGGAAGAAGGAATTAAAAATGTACCGAATGAAAATGCCTGGTAGTCAGTGAAAATAGCAGTGACTAAGATCCCAATAGCTGGGCTTTGGAAAGGGACTTTTCACACCTGTGTGGATAAGCAGTTTCTTGAATTCTGTTTCTTTTATTAGCAAGATCCTTTTAGCCTTTGATAAGCCTGCTTACTTTGCATTTTAGGTGGCAATGCTGAGGATCATCACTCCCTCTTTTTCTTCCAGACCAAATGTCCCAACCTCCTCCCAGAAGGTTTGCCTGCCTTGATCGCGCCCATTCCCTTTTTTTTAAATTTCTTTTTAATAACCTACGGATTTTTCCAATCATTATTTGCCTTCGCTCAAACATATCCCCCCCAAAATTTGGGCTGGGTGGGAATTGGAATGTTTTTGTTCTTCTGTATGTGCTTGGTTGATGAACAGCTAAAGCAACACGTAGGCTGTGGGGTGGAAGCAAAGGGGAATATCAGTGCTTCCTTGAGGAGGAGACAAAGGATTTCTCTGAACATGCTGCGGAAGTTGAAGACTGATCACAATGCAAGCCGACAGTCAGTCGGGGAGACCAGCTCATCAGGTTCTGCATTATTCATGAACAAATTGTGTAATCCATTCTCCCCTTCATTAAAATGTTGCCTTCTGCTGATAGGTACAGTGACACATATGAGCATGCTGGGCTGCTATCAGCCTGGGAGATTTGATTTCAAGCCACTAAGACTGGGAGGTACTGTTCCCAAGTCCTTCTCTTGTGCTATCCGTTTAATTTTCATGCCACAAAGTCCTTGATAACTCTATATTCTGGATCAATGGAAATGTGATCTTTTCTTCCTCTGAGACAGAGACCTTTAGCATTGATTCATCACAGAGCAGGTTGGGGCAGCAGGGGCAGCATCCCTAAAGGACTGAAGTGTACAGTAACTGAGGCCGTTTAATCAGCTGAGCTTTTCATGCAGTCAGTCTGAAGGGGTGATACCAACAGTATCATATTAAACAGCATTTAGGGATAATAATGGAACAATTCAGAATTGCAAATCAGAGAACTTAGTCCAACTGATTTTAATGACCCCTCAATAGATTGCACACTAAGGATATTCAGATTGGGACCCCAAGGGTAACAACAAAAGGGGGTGTTAAATATTGTTCTGAATTTTGCATCCAGACTTTGTAGAGAAAAAAAGAACAAGGAGATTACTGGCCAAGGGAACAATATTATACAAAGGACCTGACTTTTGCATTCAAATCAATGCTCCTTGTCCTGAAAGATGTTCCACTGAGACCAAATGAGGGAACTTTATTTCCATAAGAATACATTTAGGATTGCAACCCTACAGTCCAAGTCTTGCACATTGCACAGCAGCATCCAGGATGAATCAAGCTATTGGACCACAGGCCAGCAAGGAGGCTGGCAAGTCAGATCAGAAATTCATTTGTATGAATGAAAGAATATGTGTAGTGCATAGGTTAAGTACTGTGATGCAAAAGGCATTTTTCATTTCTTCCATCGAAGACATGGGACTGCAAGAGATTCAAGCACATGCCCAGTGGAAAGAAAGTCCATTTTGCTTAAAGCACACATCATCTTGAGGAGGAAGAGAGAGGGAGAGACCTGAGCATCTAAATAATATGTTGTGGCTGTTTAATACATTTAGCAGTCCCTGAGGGTGGAGCTGTCATTAAGCCTTGTTTCTTTAAAAGCAGCTTGTTTTGCCTTCTAAGGCGAGCACAAACAAACAAGAATCTGCAGATAAGAGACAACATCTTACCCCACCCGCTTGGCCATCAGAGAATGCAGATACTTCCTTGCAGATAACTGGCCCAGCACTTTTCTGTAGGCTTTATTAAGTATCCCATCTGCATGCCTAAAAAGGTGAAGTGGAAAGAGCACAAATTAAAGTTTAAAAAAAAGCAACAAGGGGTTCTGATTACCCCATTCCCATGGACAGCATAAACACACACACACACACACACACACACACACCGGTCTGCAAGCCGATAGGCCATCGAGGAGCAGGGAAAGACCGCTGGGAGGGCGCCGGCATCAGCCTGGCCCCTACTACTCCTTGGTATTCCCCAGGGAGACCGGGCCGCGCCTATCTTGGCAACGGCGTCTGGCTGTCAAGACCAGCTGCCTCCCCCCCTCCCCCACCCCATCGACTTCAAAGGCTGGGTGATGGCTGCCGACTCCCGATTCCCGTTTTTCCAGGGTGGGGGAGAAGCGGTAAGTCTGATTTCGTCTGCCTTCCTCTACTGACCACCCTTTCCCATTATTTGTTCGTCCGGGCTGCCTCTGGACTCTTCCAGAGGGACGCCGTTGATTTGGCTCTCTCTTTCCTCCTCCTTCAAGACAAAGCTCGGGAGCGCCAGGGAAACCCGCCCGCCACACCCACCGATGTGAGCTGGGATGTAAGCGACTGTTCCCGGGCGCTCTGCTTGCAGCAGCATCCTTCAAAACATATAAATGCAACATTAAATCACCTTTTGTCCGGCGGGTAATACAAAGTATACATGTCGTCCAGCATGGAGGAAGGGTCGGCTATACTGAGGGGTTCGCTGTCAAAGGCATAGTCCGAAAGAGTGTTGCCCTCTTCGTCGTACATTTCATCTTCCAGCCTACTGAAGGAGAACAGAGGCACAAGCTTTGCCTTAATTTGTGGGGATGCATCGGAGGGGCGATTTGGGAAGGGGAAGGATGGGAGTCGGTAAGCAGATGGGCGCCCACCCGCCACCTCTGCCTGAATAAGATGGGTATTTCCTGGAAAGAGAGAAAGGCACCACCAACCCTGTTACACACCTGCTGCTGCTGCTGCAAAAACCCCGCTGCCCATCCCGACAACCTCAAAATGAGAGAAACGACAAGCTGGGAATTTGGAACCGGTTGCCCAGCTAACTCTGGGACGATTGCCAATCTTTTGGGAAGAAGGCCCGGGGTAGAAAGATTAAAAACTCAGCCTAAGTCTGAGCAAGCGCCTCCCCTGGGCTAGCGCTTTGGCTCGCCCTTCCTCTTTTAGTCTGCCAATAGACCCGTTTTGCAAAGGGACAAAGGCGGATCTGAGAGACCAATGCGGTAAGGATTGGGTTTTTTTTTCTCAAGTCCAAAATCGCCCGGCTCTTCTCCTGACCCAGATGCCAACTGACCCGCTCTGCTTTCACCTAACCTGCGGGTGTATTTCTTAGTCCCCCCGGGACAATGGAAACCCCAAAAGGAAGAAACGGGGCCTTGAGCACCAGTCCTGGAGCTGGAAGGGCAACGGAGACAGGGGCGCTATCGGGTTGGCCTGGAACACCAAAGCTTGCCACGAAACAAAGAAACGCAAGGCAGAGTGGCTGCTGCCGGCGGACTTGCACTTTCTGGGAAACAAGGTTGTTCCCTTTTCGCCCACCAGCCTCCTACGACAGCGAAACTCTCTCGGGCGCTTCTGCGCGTTTCTTGGCGAGGCGCAGTTGACAGACGCAGTACCCCAACGCTGAAATCGTTGCCTGGGGGATCCAAGAGAGCTGGCTTCGCTTCCCACTGTATTCACCCCCTTAAATGCATACACGCCCACACCCACACCCACACCCACACCCACACACAGAGGACCTTTCTCTTCCTCCTCACTTCGCCTCCTTGTAGCCTTCCCTTCCTCCCCCCCCCCCCTCCACTACCACCACCACCCCGCCTCCTGTTCCCTCCGCCGTTTCTCTGCTTTTAGGTCATTGTGCATCTCCGGCAGTTATTTTCGTCGGCGGAGCTCCTGGCAGGAGCGATCAATAATAGATGCTCCTCAAGTGTTTCGCGGCTGCTAATTCAGACGTTTGAAGGCTGCCGGCGCCCCCTGAGCCAAAAGTAGGGAAGGGATGCCTCTCACCCGGTTCAGGCTGCTGCTTTCCAACGCCCCCTGCCCCATTCCATCCCATACAGGTGGGATTCGGGAAGAGGGAAGGACGAGCGCGGATAATCGTCCCGAGCACGGGGTGGGTGTGGACAAAGCTGGTTCGTTTCAGGACAACCTCGGAGTCTGCGCAGCAGCGCAATTTGCGCTTTTCGGCCGCTCTTTCTGCGATTGCCAAGAGTGCGCCGCAGTCCCCCCTTTCCCGTGGGAGGGAAAGCCTGTTTTTGTCTCCAGGATTGGTGGAAAGGGGGGAAAAAAACCCCAACCTCCTCCCCCCCCCCTTTCTCTCCCCGCGCCTACGCGCCTCCCAGTTCGTCTGGACTAGAATCCAGCAATGTCTTGAACTTCTTAAAGCTTCCCTAAAGGGCTTGGCAGCTCTCAGGGCGGGGAGGAGGCAAAGCGCGGGGGCTTTTTCTTCTCGAGAAGCAGCCCTCAGGACGGCTTTCCTCGACTAAAACTGATTTCCCTCCAGTAGCTTTGGCAGGTTTTTTCGAAATGTTCCAACTAGTCTGCATACCCCTCCTTGCCGAGCCTCAATTTGATTAATTTGGGCTTTAGCTGGCAATTAATGTAGACTGCCCTTGAATAAGGAGGTGTTACTCAGCCAAATAGCGATTTCTTTTTATTTTGTGTCAGAAATTTGTATACATCTTATTAGCTCTCCTCTAGTCCCTGCTTTATTTTTTTCAGTCACATACTACTTTGGTTCCCTCCTATCCTTCAAAGTCACCAAACCTTTGAGATTAAGAAGTGCAAGGGGGATGCCACAACAGCCATCCTTTATTGACACGCCTGTGTGGATTATGAAATAAATCTTGTGGCACATATAACGATAACTAGACTCCCCTACTAAATCCTTCTTTGCGTCTTTGGGACCAGTCTGGCAAACCAGGCGGAGTTTGAAATTAATGATATTAAATCTTCAAAGTAATAAGTAGTTTTTCTTATTCAATAGACTTTGGTGAATTTATTTTAAAGAACTGATTGATTTAGAATTTATTGCTAAACGAATAAATTTAAATTTGGGGCATAAGAAAGTGACTTGAAGGAGGTAGTTAAAAACAGTCCTAGAAGATATTATTATAGGATAATCATGTCCTGCACCAATCTTTTGGTGTAAACCTTTTGGGTTTTTTTCTAGGAATTCCAGAAATAAATTACATGAAAAAAATAACTGACACGCCTAGAGGGAAGGAGGAGTCTAACAGTCTTCCTTCATTTCCTTACCATGACAGGAAATGAGGTAAGAAACCAACTGCCTCCTGAACTGAAAACCATTGGGATCCGATAACCCCATTCTGAGAATCTGTATTAGCCAACCTTTCAAATCTTAGAAGAAAGTCAGCAGACAGAAAGCATTAGCCAACCAATGCTGCCCTTTGGGGGGGGAAATTGGCCCTACACCATGTACTGCTTGACTTCAGTTTGGACTACACTTCAGTTAATTTAAATTTCATAGAATTAAAAATGTTGGCTACTACAAAATTAAGACACCAATGGGTCTATCTCAGCTCCTGCAGTTTTATTACCAGTTACAGAAATGTTTTGCTACTGCTTTCTTCCAAGACAGGTTTCCAGCTTCCCATGCTAACTTACATCCCTGGGATGTTCTGGTGGTCTCCCATTCAATTACTAACCGGAATCAATCTTCTTTCAAATTAGCCAATTTACAGGCATCTACTGAAATAAACTGGCATTTATCAGGTAAATCAAATGGTCTGGCAATTCTCTGAAAATCTATCATGTACAAAAGGAATAATTTCATTGTACATTAGATATGGTTTCAAACCTTGATTCGTACTACCAGCAATGTAATAGATGATGCAGTGTTTTAACTGCAGCCAAATACCTTCCTCTAGTAACTTCTTTAATGCCTGCCAGATAATAGGCTATGGGCAACAAAATTCCAGATCAAAAATAGAGTTCTAGCGTATACATGTATAATTTTATCTTGGAATCTACATAGATATTTACATAGTTTCATTGTAAGGCTGCTAGATAACAATTGATCTAAGAGTAATATTTATTAAACGTTTTAGGCTAACTTCTGGAAAATTATGTACATACTCATATTTAGAAATAAATTCCATTGGGATAACTGGCTCTTGCTTCTGAGTAAGCATGGCCACCACTAATGCTTAGCATTAATCAGAATTTCTACATTTTTTCTTTATGCTGGAGATAAGCTCAAAGATATGTAAATAACACTTACAAAGGTGTTTTATCCATTGTGATCCTAAACATGCACCTAGAGAGTACTATTCTAGGATTATTTAGGATACTAATTTGAAAAGGGGAAACCACTGACTTCGTGTTTCAGTCAGGGATTCCCAAGAGACTGTGATAGAAAAGTCTAGTCCAAAAGAACTCCCCCCCCCCCACCTTACCCAAATCAAAATTATTGCTCTGGAGGAAGACCAGAGGAAGAATAAATCTTGCCAACTTGAGGCAAGGTCTAAGAGATGGAAGCTTCTACTGAGCAATAAATTAAGCAAAACGCACGCGCGCGCGCCCATACATGCACATGCACTCAAGCACGCACGCGCGTTTTCTTGTTCCCTCTCTCTCACACACGCATATATACACACCCCAGTCAAAATACTGTCACCTCACAGGTTTTTGTTGGACATTCCGTTCTCCCACACTACTAGAGGATTGCGGCCTGTCTTGAAACTAAGAGTCCAAGTGGACCACCCAACTGGGGTCCATACAAAAGAAAGAACCCGGCGATGGCCCCCTGCGATCTCAGTTTTCCCAGCCCGCCTTAGCAGAAGTTGCCCTCCCCTTTGGCCAGATGTGGCGAAGTCTCCTTGGACGGGGGGACTAAGCTCGCGAGCTCTAACCTGGACAGCTCCGAGCGAGACGGCCGAGCCGCAAAGGAGCAGACGAGCCAGGCGCGCCGGGCGGCGAACGACAGCCAAGGCTGGACTCTGGCTAGGGGGCGGGGAAGGAAGAGTAGGGCACTTACCTCAGCGCGGGGTACTGAAGTCCAGCAGCGGCGGCGGCGGCAGCAGGTGAGCAGTAGACGCTGCAGTGCATAACCAGCCCATAAAGCAGCAGGGCGAGAAACGCTTTGCTGCACATCGCCACTCTGGGAGGGAGGGAGGGAAGGAAGGAAGGAAGGAAGGAAGGATGGAAGGAAGGAAGGAAGGAAGGAAGGAAGGAAGGAAGGAAGGAAGGNCCCCCCCCCCCGAGCTGTTGCACTACAACTCTCTTACTCTTCGGCTGGCAGGATGAAAATTGTAGCCCGGCGCACCTGATCTGGTGGTGACTTACCATTCAACTCGAGAAGAGTGAGGACGGGACTTAAGTCTGGATCCAAAAGGCTTTCTTCCGAACTTTCGGCGGCTCTAGTTAATCCTCTTGAAGCATCGCTGCCTCTCTCTACTTCTCTGCCTCCCGTCCTCTGATGGGCAAAAGGGAAACCGCAGAAAGGGAGGGGGCGTGTGGGATAGACAGCAGAGCGACCGCTGGTTGTCTGCCTAACTTAAAAGGAGGGGGGGGGAGGAAATCCTCTCAAATTACAAAAAGGAAAAAAAAAAAAGTTTGCAGAAAGTAGAGCCTGACCAGGGAGCGTTGAGACCCCGAAGAGAGCAAGGGGAATAGAAAAAGAGCGGGCTGTTTAGGTGGGAAGAGCCCCAACCGATCAGAGCAGCAGCAGGTGAGAGCTAGCTGTGTTCTTCCGAGGTTTCGGAGCTTCTGTCTTCACGGAGCTGCTTCTGACGTCCGTTGATCTTTTCTCCGCTCTTATTTTTCTGCGCCTTCCAAGTTGAGGAGTCTTCCGCTGTTGGCCGCTGACATCCACCCGCCTTTCTCAGCTGTCAGATCTTTTGCATACTTGGCTTTCTGATCGACAGCTCTCGGTCGCACACAGGAACCTCTCTCTCTCTCTCTCTCTCTCTTTCCCTCTCTCTCTTGTTGCCTTGCTGTGTGCCTAGCTTATTTTCTTTCGCGGTTGATGTGGCATTCGGATTTTTATTTGCCAGTGACTTTTCATTTTTGTTGTTGCAGTCACGTAATAATCGGTATCAGAAAAGACGTCACCACTCCAATACCTCAAGGGACATAACGACTCTATGTCCAAGATGATGCGAACAGGAGTCATGAGCTTCTCATAAGCACTTGTTTTAAGTTACATTTCCTCCCACCCCACCCCACCCCAGCAACCCCTTCCATGGTTTTTTCAAACTAAAGTTTCAGCGAAATGTCTTCCTCAAATTTCACACTTTTCTTTACATTTCTTTCATGACATTGAATTATATGTTTAATTTTTATTTATTTTTAGACCGTGTTTTTACTGCTTGTAAGCCACCCAGGGTCGCTGAGAGTGAGTGGGTAGCCATATACATTTTCTAAATAAAGTAAACAATTAAAAAAAAAAACCTCTCTTGCTCCTAAACGTCTTATTGAAAGCAGGATGGGATGGGAAAGATAAAATTTGATGGAAGTTAGTTTCAAATAAAATTCCAAAAAACATATCCTCCCAACTAAGTGATCTTTTTTTTTCTTTTTAAACTGAAGACCTGCCACAATTCCTAAATACTATATTCTTGATTACAGAATCAAAAAATCTTGGAAACCATTTGCTGGTTCAGTTAAATACTGTAAAGAGGATTATTGCCCTTGTTCTTGCTATAATCAATATTATTAGTTTGGGGAAAACTGCTTGAAGCTATAGATTATTAGGAAATCTCTAATTATAAATAGCAATTGACAGTTTCTAGCCAGAGGGGGCAGGAGGTAGGAGAATAATTTCTTCCCTGGCGGAACTGTCCAAGCACAATGGTGCTGAACTGGCTTTGGCAAATAAACAAGGACCTTGGGGGGGAGGAATGCCCTATGGAGCTCCAATATTGGAAGGCAAAGCAACGTTAGAAATTAATCAGCTAGTCCTTAAAGTCCATAAGCCTAGTCCGGCTTATTGAAATGATATTTATTTCAAATTCTTCATACTGTTTTGAATTTTTTCTAAAAAAAAAAATATTCCATGTGGCACTCCAAACTCAAAATAGATTGCATCCTTTTAGATGTAAGAAAAAATGCACCAGATTTTATGCTTCTTTTAAGACTCCATCATAACACATAATGCAATACTTTTAACAACAAATAATTATTTCTATGTTTGAAGTAACAATGTCGAAACTATGAAAATATGAAAAAGAAGAAAAGTATTAGAATGACATGAATGCTAGTTTTAAAAATCCATCCTATTTTCTGTACAAAAGCAAGTTGGCAGTTTGAATACCCTCCAGATCAGCACACAGATCTTTCTTAAAATGTCAAATCCAGGAAAATTCTTCAGGAAATTCTTCAAAACATCATTATCTATTGCTTGGTCACCATCCCTAGACACCAACTATGAACAGAGATTCTTTTAAATCCAGTTTTCAAATAACATCCTATTGTTCCTTTGCTTCCCTTTCAAAAGTGAAGTCCATATTTATTTTAAACTTTAGGAAAGTGGGAAAGGACTTTTGATCATTTTAAGATGATGAAAACCAAGAATGAAATTAGCCATCGGGCTTTTACTTTCTGATTCAATTATTTGGTTTACAGGGATAAATAGGGGACTTTTGGAACTTAAAACACAATTCTTTGTTTTCCAGTAGTGAAAGAAATACAACAGCAGTAGAAATTGTAGTAAAATAATAATAGCAATAACAACAGAGATCAGCCAAAGCAATCCTCTAATTTGTATTTAAATTTTTGTATTTCAAAAGAATATAAACTTTTTTTTCTTAAGGGTGTACCCCAGAAGTTTATGCAAATTTGAAGTTTTCTGATAAGAATCAGTGGAATTCTTGTAATATCGCCCTAGAGAAATTAGCTTTCTTCTCAAAGAACTGTGTAGATTTTCAGAATCCTGAATCCTTCCTGGAACATTTCACTACCAAAACCCTCTTGCAAGCTGCCTCTGCCACCTTGTGGGAAATTTAAAGCCTACATGGTTGAATGCTGTGCTTCAAACTCTGTTTTTCCCACCATACCAAGGTCTTGAAGATCCTTAAATCCATATCAGTTCTGTTTGTGCTTTTTTATCAATATTGTTCACAATTGATAATTTCATTACTCTTATGTTACTCTTGTACTAGATATCTGGAATTTAAAAAATGGGATAATCAGGAGTTCATAATTCAAATACAGAGATTTTTTTTTCTGAGATTGCTCCAGTAAACTTTCCTGTTTGGGTAAATATTTGGACTATACAATTATTATATTATTCATAAATATGTTCATTTATATTGTTTATATTATTATGTTTTCTTATCAAATTTCACTGCAGATAGGTTTTTTTTCCATTTTCAGTTTGGAACTTTGATTTTGGGGGGTCTATCTCATATTATTTTTGGTTAACCTGGTTATGAAGAATGAGTATATAAAAATTTCTAATAAAACTAATAACATAAAATATTCAGAAATATTTATATAAAAAAGACAAACATAAAGATCAGTCCCTTAAATAAACAATGCAATCAAAAATAACAATGATGAAAAAAAGATCACAGTCCTAAATGTGCTCGTTTAGAAGCAGGTCTCACCGAATACAGTAGAAGTTCCTATTTAGCAAACACGCATAAAGCTATAGAGATTCAAGTTATTTTTAAATAATCTTTGCTTCATGTGCACAGGATCTGGAAGAAAAAACTCAAAGCAGAATAAAGATTGATTTTAAAAGACACAAATTTATATTTCATTAGAAAGACATAATTGTCAGATACACATAATCAGTCATAATCACATATTTAATTAGGCACACATGTGGTGCCATTAGACATTCATAGTTCAAAATTTGGAATGAAGATGTAGTTTGAAATCACAGTGAAAATTCTCTTCTATTCCTTTCTGATTATAAGCTGTCAACTGAAGAAATATCTCTTCAGTGCAAACACTTCATTTCATTTTTGTACATGCCTTTTAGAAAACTGAAAACAAAAAAAGGATTTAGACAGACATAAAGAATGAAGTAGAACCTTTTGCAATATTTGTATTGCAGTATTCACATATGAAAAGAAGTAGAAAACCTGGCCCCTCAAAACAGATTCCATGAGCCTCCCTTTAGTAAGAGAAATCATGAAATGAAATGTGACATGTTAAAAGATACACAAAAGCAATGCAGAATCATCTAGATGTATCTCAGTATCTTTCACTCTGTTTCTCTCTTTCATACACCCACATACACGAAGCCTCACAAACAGAGTGCTTTCACATCCTTTTCCTTAAATCTTGCCCTATCAAAACATTTTCTTTTACCCCAATCTGCTAACTAGTTCACTGGTCTCTTTTCTCAAAAAAATCCCACTACAAGCCAACTATTAGAAGTACATGTGGTCTGCATAGGGATCATTACTACCATAAGAAAAAATATATATTGTTTTCTTTTCTTTAATATAAACCAATTTTCAGAATAAACAGTGGATCTTTGAAATGCTAATTCTTGGTTCAGATGTAGTGGTCCCCTATATTTTCCTGTAGGGATTAACCTGATACCTTGACTGAAGGTAGAAAAGGCAGCATAAATGAAAGCTTTTTGAATATTAAAAATAATAATCCCCAAAGGAGTGCAGAGAGATAATTCTCATTATTATTAATTTTCCTCCACCATTTCTTAAAGGAAGCTGTGGTCAGGGGATTCTCGACATAGTCAAATGTTTGCTGGGCTGCAAAGTCTTCACTTTGCTAAATAATCCATGTGAACTGGTTATTCCACAGGATTGTTATAAAAATGCCTCAGTCCTGCAACTTTCTTTCCTTCAAGATGGATTATAAATCAGAGTATCATCTGAACAATCATCATGAGTTATTATGTTTGGAATACAATATTTATTTATCTTTCCTATACTTCATAGGACTGAGTCAAATGTAAATTATGAAGTATTCAAGTACCTCCTAGAAATTTCTTTTCATTCCGGTAAATCAGACTATTAATACTTTTGTTCTACTTCATCTTAACGTGTCACAATACTACTGCAATTTTTGGTTTTTGTTCTGAACCTTTGAGGCACAAATTGTTTTTTCTCCTTTCTTAGCATCAGTTTATGATCCTAGCTTAGCTATAAAGCAAAAAGACATCATCTCCAAAGATTACCGTACGTTCATTTTTAAAACTGACTTCTCACCATTTTTCCTATTGTTCTGCCAAGTTTAGACTGTCTCATATCTTTTTCACTTGCTTTGTGTTTGAGTAAACTCCACAGCCATCCACATTAAAGCACCTAAAGTTTGGAAAAATGGCTCTTTAAAAAAGTGCAACCACTTAGACATCAACACCTTCATTTGTATCCAGTTGTTTGAAATATGATTCTTTACAATGACAGAGATCTCTGTTTAGCCCTGTCATTATTGCTTCAAGTACTCTCTTTATATATACCATCTATTGAATGTTTATGAGCAATGATAATCTATAAGTAGTTAAGGCCTTTACTTCTTTCTGCAAATCTTCTGATTAATATTTAGTGTTTAATTTTATATTGAAGTTAATGTTAATAGTTTTCATTTAATTATCTGTAATCAAAATGGAACTGATAATTGTGAATTCACAATAAAATTTTCATAAAAATATTTGTTCAAAGACTTTTCCTTGTTTTTAAGCCTCAAGATTCTACATATCATGATGCCAGCAATGATACTACTGCCAGGAACTGAACCACTAAGCATTGGATTTATAATTAATTACTTTTTATGTAATTGTGAGGTTTCTGATGCACTTCCTTGAAAGATACTCTTATTTTTAAAGTCTAACAATGGGTTGATGAGCACTTAGCCAGAAAAACAAATGGCCCAAATTTTAATAATTAATCAAAAGGCCATTTCATCTCATCAGCGTATCTATTTGCAAAAATTATGTCCCTGAAAGTATTTTTGCTCCAAAATGCATTATGTATGGGAGCAGAATAGCCACTTCCTCTGCTTTTTCCTGTGGTATCGCTTAAGAAAATACTGAAGGGAAAATAGATCCTTGTTTTAAGTGTGAATAGTTTGCCACTTTGTTTTTTTTTTGAAGGTGGGGTTAAATAAAAGTCTTGGCTTTTTCTAGGAGTTAGAACCTTCCGAACAGTCCAGATTTACTGTAGATATCAGTCCAAGGTCCAACTATAACCGCTATTGTAACTGATTGTAGAATCAAATTTCCTCTAGATTTTCAATATAACTTTGAACAGATATCCTCCGAAGTGCTTCAGATTAGAAGATATTTTGTCTTAGAGCAGTGGTGGCGAACCTATGGCACGTGTGCCAGAGGCGGCACTCGGAGCCCTCTCTGTGGGCACACGTGCTATTGCCCCAGCCTCGCCTCCCCCCGCGACCCCCTCCTCTCCAACAGCCCCCCTGAAGGAGAGTCGCCCGAGCGTGGCCCACGCGGCGCAGCGCAGCCAAGGACATGGCAGCCAAGCAATATAGACAAGACTCTGCCTTCACACCCCATTGTGCACAGTTGATGCTGCAGGGCACGGCAGAGGGTGTGACCGCCATAGCACTGCTGGGCTGCCTGGGTGATCTGCGGCGGGCCGTGGAGGCAGTGAGTGACCCTGCAGGCAGGCGGGGCATGGGATGGGGGGTGGAGCGGGGGCAGGGCAGGGGGTGGAGTGGGGTGGGGCCAGATTTTGGGCACTCGGTCTCTAAAAGGTTCGCCATCACTGTCTTAGAGGAAAGGAGTGGATATGGCTTAAACCTACTCATGAAGAGGCAATATTTTAAAATTCCCACATTGGTTTTATAAATGTATGATAGTATTTTAAGGACATTTAATATATAATATAAAACAAACTCTTTAAAAAGGTAACCTGTTACCTTGTTTTGACTTCAGAGATTTTTTTTTCATTATTTTAACTAAATTGGAAATCTGGTTGTGTTAAAAATGTATATGTGCTTTCCAAAAATAAAATATTTCCAGACAAAACTGATATTGATTTAGATTACTTGTTCAGGAAAAGTGAACACAATTCCATTGTACTTTTCTCAATGACATTTTTTCTGAAATATGAGGAAAGTATAATACTCTGTATTTCTGAATATTCTATCTATTCAAGTTATTATTTCAATCACTAATCATAGCTGTAAAATTATTCAGAATGTAAGAGTTTAAGTAATGGGAAAATAATGGGAAAACATTATATTCAAGCCTGAAGCCCTTCATTCACAAAATTTCTTAGAACAGTATAAATAGAATATTTTGTGAATTCCTGAATGAATGGCAGGAATACATTTAAGGTTTGAAATTGTCCACTACAAAATAGCTATTGTTAAGCTCCTAAATAAGGGCCTTAGAAGTCCTTGTACAGATCAGGAAATTTTAATTTAGGTCTAATCTGATGAAGAATTTAGTTTTGGTTTGCCCATGTAATATTTCACCATGACAGCTTTCATAGCATAGAATTTTTTTTGTTTAATATCCAGTGTAAATCTGTGCCTCCCCACTCCATAAAGTAAAAGGCCATTGAAATGAAGTCACTATTTTACTGGAAAGTCATTATCTAATAGTCTTTGCTGTTTTTCCACAGTCAAGGGAACAATCTGTTTTCCATGTAAGGAATGCTTGCCATGCTTCCCATCATCTCATTCCTGCTGGATTCAGTCTTTCTTTCCTTGTACGTGCCCCATATTGTCACTAGACTATCATTTTTCAGTTCATTTTTTCATTGAGTTTCCTTTGTGTAAGCATTGTCTTTCATCCTCTATTTAGAATGGCTTCATTAATGTAATGTTAACACCCATATTATAACTCCATTCCAAAGAGTTTACATATGAAGATGTATTTTGGTGGTGCTATATCATAATGGATTAATTAATAAAAAGGAGGTTTGTGTATTAAGAGTCTAATCCATGTGAGATTTGATTTAGTGAGCGCTCATAGCCAGTTTTGAGGCAGCTACAAACTTTACATTTACAAAATAAACACAATGAAGATTGGCATTAAAAATAATAGTATCCCAAGCATTGTTGATGTTATTCATTGTAAAGAGTGGAAATAGATAGACCTGATGTCTCAAAAGTCTGTATGAAACCTGATTAGGCAAATACAGTCTCCTAGCCACTAAAAAGCAGTTACTGCCACTAGAATATCACAATAATTTTGGATACCAGAGGGGAAAAAATCGTTACAAACAAAACAAAAGACATTTCATTATACATTAAAAGCTATTAATATATTTTTGTATCTCAGTGCAATGATCTAAAAATATTAATAGCACATTACTAATTCATAGAGGACAAACAAATGAAGATGATTTTTAATATGTCCTTCACTATATTTTTTTTCCTTGTTGCTATCATTCAACAATGCTTGTCATTCCATTCAGTGGTGAACTAATACAGCTGCAAAAATGAGCAAATGTAAGGCATGATAACACATTGTCTAATGCAGGCGTGTCAAATTTGCGACATCATGTGATGTGTCGCGACGTATCGTGACTTTTTTTCCATTGCCTTCGCCATGATGCATTCGGCCCATGGGACAGCAGTTTGACACCTCTGGTCTAATAGAACAATACAGGATACTGTGGTTTTAACAAATTGCACAATATGTAATTATAAATAATTTTAAAAACTGTTAAACGTAAAACTGTTTAATTTTTTAGAATTTTGTGGTATAAAAATGTGTTGTTGAAGGACTGTCAAGTTCAATGCACATAACATCTTCAGGATGAATAAGGCAGGTTTAGAATTTGTACAGAAATACAAATTTACCTAAATCCTTATAAATATTGTTCTAAATTCATTTGATATATTATTCAAAACTCAAGAAAGCTCTATAGCTGATGGCAAGAAAATTATTAACTTTGTAATTGCTTTGTGAAAGCCACTAAAAGGATAATTTCATACCACAATGTATTTTGAAGTAAGCTTGTCATCAAAAAGAAAGATGTTTGACAGGAAATGTTTTCAAAAGATTCAGACTTTCAAACTCTGGGAAAACATTTCTTTGAGTTTATATTTCACTGTCTACCCATTATTTCCATTCATTGTAAAGAGGAAATCACAATAATCATAATTCCTTGTTAATATAGAAGCACTTTTCAGAAAATAAGCACATTATATTTCCAAAAGTTAGAAACAGCCTTTAATATTTTATACAAAAGAGTGCTGGATCTTCTAACAACATGGAATCCATTTTCATTATGGAAAGTAGAGATATACTATATTAAAGAAAAGATGCAACAAATGAAAATACATTAATGTAAATATATAAAATCCTGCAGACAGGATATACAATTTAAACTCTAAAGGTTAACAAAACATAATTGCTATGTTCACTTAACAAATTGATCATATTATGATTTAACATGATGGCTTGGTTCACACAACATGATTTGGATTTTCATACTAAACCTCAAGACCATTTTAACTTTGTTAATAGGCTGTCAAATTCAAAGTTTAAGTATGATCCTATATGAGTCAAGTGGACTATTTATTATCTCTAATTTGCATGTATGGTTCCTTCTTTATTGTTTTACATTTAGTCATCTTTATTTAATTATAAACATTCTCTCAAGAATACTGGATACTAGATTCTTAAAACTTTTGCTGCATGTATGTCTCTCAACTTCCTATTTTGCATCTGCCTAAATAAAATTTGGTAGAGTTTAAGACTTTGAAACCTTAAGTTTGTCTATCACTCCTAGAATGGCTTATTTGTACATTCAATAATTATAAAAATATTAACCTTCCCCAAACCCTTTGATGAAAAAGTCCTTTGTTTCAAAAACACAATACAAGTACCGAACAGAAAAATAACAGAATACTTTTCTTCTCTCAGGCAGAGAGCTTCTGGAATAAATTAGTTTAGTTCCCAAAACCTGAAATTGTTATTCACCAAGCAATGATTTCTTCCTCCCCATTCCCTTGCCCCACACCACCACCCCCGCTACCTTTTCTTAGCTGCAAAGACCATGAAAGTAATTTGTGGCCTTTTACATCTTTAATGCAGGACAGAGCTTAGTCATTTCAGAAGAAGACAGATGAGTTCAGTCAGGGTCAGTACCTTACGGGCAAGTTGTTAATTAGGAATCCACACAGCTGAATTCAGGATGAGCTTTCTGGCAAAGGCCATGATGAATGGGGAGGAACAGCAGGAAGAATCCTAAGTTTGGGAACCTGATATTGCCTGGGCAAAAAGCATTGGCATTGGGTAATGTGGTAAACAACTCCATTCTTCCTCCAAAGATAAAATGTCAATTGAAAATATGTAATTCCTTGTTACTATTTTGATACATCTGCTTAGCCTTTTCTCTCTCTTTTAACATTTTCCCAACATCTACTACATTCAAAGGTAGATCCATTTAAGCTTAATCTAATGATGGAATAGTATAAAGGATCTCTTTTGAGTGAGATGGGCCTAACGTCTGCACTTAGTACATTTAAAAAACCTCAGAAGAAACTTGATGACTTAAGGATTATGCTATTGTTCACATGAAAGGGATGCGTAAAAATAAAGAGTGTGACCCAATTGCAGAATAATCTGATCTGTTATTTCTTGTAATATGCTGAAATGAAAGAGAGGTAGAATTATCCAAAAGGGGGAGGGTTGGGAAGAGTTCAGATTTTATTAAAAAAAATGTCTGACAAGGCAGAATGATAATTCCACCCACTCTGCCAAAACATTTCAGTCTTATCTAGTATTGTCTCTTAATGCAATATACCTTAAATCAGTCTTTCAAGAATCTGACCTTTAAGTAAAAAAACATTTCTCAATCCAAGCTAGCATTTTAAAGTGTTCCTGTTGTAGTTCAGTCCCATTTTAAAAACCATGTCTTTTTCTGAATCGATCATCTCTATTACCCAAATAATGCCTGATTATTAAAATATGGGTTTAGTTGGATGTTATGAAGTTTCCTTCCGCCAAGATCCAAGAATGATTAAATATGATGATTCTCTAAAACCACATTATAATAATATTCTATTGCCCAAAACATTTAAACAGGAAAGATATGAACTAACAGTATTGGGTTATTTTTTTTGTTTCATAATTTTTATTTGCTTTCAGTGTCCAAAATGTGAATATTGATAGATGATTATTATAGGTTTTATTACAAAGGATCTAATTTCAAGAAAATTTCATTTACATGTAAATGGTAAATGTTGGCTATCAGTGTCATTGGATACTATTTTCAGAATTGTGCAGAAGTAAAGTATATGTTAAAAATAGCAAAGAATATATGATATGATAACCTCCCATGGACTAGATCTGAGATGCATAACAAGATGCTATTGAATTCTAACATGGCCAGTGTCCAAAGCTTTGCTTATTTCTAATGTGCAATTGAAATTCTGCTTTAAAAGAAACAGCTTTTATTGCCTATCTTTACCTTTTTCACCACTCTACAGACATCCTTACTGTACTAGGATATAGACTTCAGCAACATTTAAACTAATTCTCTGTCCTGAAATAAATGCATGGTATAATCCTATACTGACTTAATATCTATGCTTCTGGCAAAGGAAGACATAATCACTAGGCCAGTGGGAAATTTTCCCATACATATTCATGATAAAGACTTAAAATCATAAATTTTAATGATATTGTTCTAAATGCTTTTAAAATTGATTTGGTGTGACATTAATTATATGAAACCTGGAATGTATAAGAGTAAAGTTGAAATAATTCTACAGAAACCTAAGAAACAGAAGAAAATTGCATTATCAAGAGAAAGTAATGCTCTGTAAAATACTATGCATTTGTTGTTATTTAACTGAAAATCATTGCTTTTCACAAAGAAAAAAAAATCAAACATGTGGATACCAAAGTTGAAAAGCATACTTACCCATAAAAATCCAGTAACCCTAAAGTTCTATAGGACACTATTTCATACTTTAAAATATGCTATAAAAATAAAACCATAGAACTGGAAGGAGCCATGACCATCACATCGCACCATTCCACATATGTGGAAACATCATTTAACACACAATGATATAGAACCAGAATGGATGCACTTTATTTGTCAAACACCTCATTCCTTCCTCTACTTGTTTTTCAAGCCGAGTCCATATTTTCTGTAAGCATTGATTTCTGTTAGAGAAATGCTGCCACGCTCAGCAATTTCTTCCCACTCTCTAATCAAAAACCAATTTGTTATTTAAATGCATTGGCCCTGTTTTAGCATTCAAGGATCACCATTACACCTCCATCTAAATATATTGTTTGTTCTGTCAGTTTTGCTATTGGCATTAATTACCTGTGTGTTAAAAAAAAAAGCCAGGAAGTACCCACAGCTTATATAGAAACTTGTATGAAGTTTTTGTATGCACACAAATAGCATAGAGATAACCACTCTAATTGTCACTTAGCAAAGACATGAAGATGCCCCCTTTTTGCACTGGCACTTGTCTTGAGAATGACATTCTCTCCTTTGTGTTTAAGAAATGTCAAAACAAATGTAAATATAGATAAAATGTTACGTATACTTTCCAAAACTGTTCTATTCGTCAAGGGAAGGCCTGCTGAAAATTCCTTCCCCTCATGGGGCTCACAGGATGGGTGATTGTGGTGGTGGGTGTCCTCTGCCATAATTCCCACGCTATAGAACATTCTCCCAAGCTGAACCTACATCCCCTATCTTGCCAATGAGTAAAAGCTAATTAATGTCAACTTATTTACTTTCTACTGTGGACCCCTGTGAGGAGTTTTATTCTTGCTTTTCTTTATAGGTATCCTTTGGATTTCATTATTATTATTATGCTCTTGTTATTGTGGCTGTTTTGTTTATGTTATATGTTACCCAGAAGTTTTTGGGATTGTAGCAGGAAATATATTCTATAAAACAAAATAAAAAAATATTAAGTTAAATGTTGACTTTCAATAACTCTCCTAATATTTGCCACTGTAAATTGTCTATTGTGTAATCTAAATATTAAATATTTTTAATATTACATCCTTTCATATATATGTGTGAGCTCTTTCTGACAGATTAAAGCAACCTCTTTCCTATCAAAAATACCTGCTGCTGATAAACTTTTCTGATTTAAAGATGATGCTGACAAATAGAAATGGGGTCATTTGCTTTGTTTTCTGAATACCAATGATTTATTTATTTATTTAAGCTTTTTAAAAAGAAAAATAGCTTTGTTGTTCTTTGTAAAACTGATTTGTAGGAGAATTAATCCCATGGGAAATGGCACCAACACAATTTTACTCTTTCCTCCAGCTACCTATGCAAATTATATTCCTCTCCTTGCAGGTAATACCACATCTAGGTAGGAAATAATAGATATTCTATAATAAGATTTTGTGTTCAGATGTGGTATTAAATTTCTGAAAATACCAATTGATCTGTGAGGGTCAAACTTATTGAACCCTACTTGATCTTACTAGATACCGGTATTCATCCCTCAGCAGTCTTTTCAAGGTGAAATGCCAATAATTTCAGAATATGCATAATACAATATTGCTGCCTTTCTGTAGAATGAAGGATCTGACATTTTTCCTTTTTTATATTTATAGGCAAGCCATACTAGTGTAAAACTAGTGAAATACCTCTGGAATTGCACTAAAGCAGGAAGACTGTATACAGAGCTTTTGCAAACTAGAGATAATATGACTTATTCTGCCTCATGGTGATTTCCATATCAATTTGGGAGATTCAGTAGAGACTAGGATAAATCTAAAATAAATAGATTTTGGTAAATCTAAAATAAATAGGAAAGTTATAATTGGTACTAAATAATACACAGAATAAGCCAACAAAGGATTGAATCCAGTGTAAATTATATTTGCATTTAAATTAAACTTAATTATATTTAATGAAATTAACAAGATTTAAAGTCTTCCTAACAAACATCCAAATTATATCAGCAATTTAATTTGATTAAGAAGAGATCTAGATTAAGTCTAGGCATAATTTATAAATATTGACATAAAGTTGATACCATAATCCAGCTTCAAAAATAATATAATTAAATGTCTGCTGGGGATCTGAGACGGTTATCACACAGACTACTCGCTTCCTTACTCCCAATAGTGTTTTATTCATATGCTGTACAGATCATCTACAAAGATAAATGCTGGAACAATTCCTGTTCTCTTTTTTCTAGATGAAAAGGGCCGGTTAGCTATACAATTCTGGCTAATGTGTAATTCTGCATCACCAATGTGATACTTTTACATACTGGAAACAATTTGTCTTCCAAAGCTCTCATCACATTTGGAAAAGAGAGTCTTTGTTTTTTTCTCTAGGCCAGGGGTGTCAAACTGGCGGCCCATGAGCCGGGTGCGCCAGGCGCAGGCCACACACCCCCAGCTTCGCAAAGGCAAAAAATGTCACACTACGTCACAATCCCGTCACATGATGGGATCGAGTTTGACACCCGTGCCCTAGGCACTCAAAAAAGGTGCAGTTTGTACCTTAAGCCCCATTACTAGCCACCTGGCATACCTTATCCCAGGGATCCTCAACCTTGGCAACTTTAAGACTTGTGGACTTCAACTCCCAGAATTCCTCAGCCAGCTTTGCTTTGCTGGCTGAGGAATTCTGGGAATTGAAGTCCACAAGTCTTAAAGTTGCCAAGTTTGAGGATCCCCGCCTTATCCCATCCACACTTCCAGATTTTGAGACCATTTCCTCGAAGACTGAGTACAGGTACTTCTTGACTTATAGCCATTCATATAGTGACCATTCAAAGTTACAATAGCACTGAAAAAGTGACTGATGACCATTTTTCACACTTACAACTTGTAGCATCCCCACTGTCATGTGATCAAAATTCGGAAGCTTGCAACTGGCATGTATTTATGGCAGTTGCAGTATCCCAGGGTCATGGGATCACCTTTGGCACCCTTCTGACAAGCAAAATCAATGGGGAAGCCAGATTCACTTAATAACCATGTTACTAATTTATCAACTGCAATGAGTCACAACAACTGTGCCAAGAAAGATCATAAAATGGGGCAAAATTCATTTAACAACTTCTTGGTTGGCAACAGAAATTTTGGGCTCAATTGTGGTCATAAGGCAAGACTACCTATATACAGAAATTGTAATTATCCCAAAGAAGTAAACAAAACTATATCCCTTATGGACTTTTTACATAAAAAAGAAAACAATGAACTTGTAACTTATAGTTTTAATCATTAGACAAGAGAGACTATAGAAAAAAAAGATATCGTATAGTTTTCTTGCCAACAATAAGGAAGATGTGTGCTATTATGTTCTTCAACAACTTCTTTTTAACTTCCCAGCCTGAAGTCTAGTGTTTCTTGTTGGTATCTCATCCAAATAGAAACAAAGACCTATCCTGCCTAGCTTTCTGAGATTAGCCAAGGCTAGCTAGGTGTTGCTATGGAGATATAATTAGATTAACTGTATTTCAATTGATTTACATTAAGTTTAACTTCAATGTATTTTTCTTCTTGATCATATCTACTATATTGCCTTGGAATACCCACTTTTTGAATTGGGGACCTTGGTACAATAGTCAAAACCCCAAATTTGTGCATTCCAGCTGTAAAATGCAATGTGAAAACTTATCTTGATTCATCTAGTCCATTATAAATATGGAAATAGCTTTTAGAATTAGGGAGCATGATAAAATAATCCAAGGTTACCACTAGCAACTGATCTAGTCTGTGATGATTTTTTTTTACATCCTGATGACCTAGAGATAGGATTTTTAATTTGTATTTTCACTTTACTTGTTGCAGTAACAGAGTTTATTATTTGAACAGAATACTAAATGCCTGCATTTCTCTATAATAAAAGGAGCAGTTCTAATAAACAGCTGCATTGAGATGCCTTTACCATTGACTAGGCATGAGATATTGCTTTAGTGTCATGGTGCACGTTTTTGCTGCAATAACTAAAGCCAAACAGTAGAATCAAACAGCTTTAATGAAACAATCTGCTCCATTTTGTCAGCAAGATTGTTGCAGTTATCTCATTTATTTCCAGATGGTGGAAACAACATCCAGATATAAAATGTAATAAATGCCTAAGAAATGTTTTCCATTTGCATCAGTGATTCATACGTAACTACTGTATGTCTGGAGCCCAGAAAGTTTGAAATGATCATTTTGACCACAAGATGGCATCTGCAAAGTAGGCTACAGACTTGGAAAGTACTTTAAAGAAGCCTTTTAAATAAGGCTATGTTTTGCCTGAGTCACAATAACCTAAGAATATCTAAGTTCTAGTGGAATTTCATTTCTTTGGATCAATTATTATTATTACATCTACTTAAATACCTCATATATTCTTCCAGAGAAATGTTAATTAAAAGCATAATAATAATAATAATAATAACAACAACAACAACAACAACTTTATTGTCACTTTGAAAGTACACCAATCGGCATACATTAAAATGAAATTTTGTTGCATACAGCTCTCAAAGAGTCACCACCTCTGATATACACTCCTTGTTCGTGGCCAGCTCAAGTTACAGATTTTCCATTTTAGTCTCTAGGGAGCGAACGATGGTAAACAGGAGAGATGGAAATGGAGCTCCATGTGGATTAGCCCTCAAATTAGCTTGTATTCCTGCACGACAACCTCGCCTCCTTTCCTTTTTCTGATCTTGTCTCTCCCACCTTTTCCTTAAAGAGGCCTCACTCCTTTTCGCCCCTGGAGAACGCTGCCACCGCCATCAACTCCTCCAAAAGCCTCTCTCACATCCTCTAGGCCTGCCGACAGCCTCATTCAGTTCCTTCACTCCATAAGCCCCGGGACCTCTCCTCCTCTGCCTCCTTTGGAAACAGCCCTTATTTGCAATAGAATCCGTCGCTGGGCCAGCAGTCAGATCTTGCTGCCGGCAGAACAATTTCAAACAGCATCAATGACTTTTAATGGTCTCACCAACAGTTCCGAAATAGCTAGAAACTCGCCATGCCAGCAAAGATTGTCAGTCGTATGTTGTATGTTACCTTAGTTCCATCACATTGCTCAAACACATTAAAACCTTCCTGATCATGTGGCCTATATCCCTTAATATCCCTCCCATAACCTTTCACCTTCGAGAGCCAATGCAGCCACAGCCGATCCAGGCGCCACCATCTTAGAACTCATTATCATCCTTATCACACAGATGATGCCAAGCAACTCCCCCTCATCCATCTTTATTGCTGGTTAGCTCAGGAGAACTATATATTAACTACATGTGGGGGGGCTGTTGCACATTCTCCTGAGCTGATATAAATGAATTAACTGTTAAAGAGGGACAAAAGTCAATAAGCTAGAGGAAGAAAGACTGTAGTAGTTTATATGCCTCATTAGCAATAGTTTTCTGCTTTCTCTGCAATTACTACTAGCAAAAAGGGCTTGTCCCTACATCGTTGTCCTACTTCTACCTATGACAATGCAGTAAAGCAGTAGAATATTTTAGAAGTCATGATACCAGAGACCTATGAAAATTACTCATTGCCATAATTAGCCCAAATACTTTCCTGTAAATCATGGGTAGAAATTTTCCTCAGCAGTTACGAAAGTATGATTACCATCATCCCTCTGAATGGGGGGGGGGGGGTGATGAGAGTTTCAGTTCAACAATAACTCGAAGATTTCATGTTTGCCAATCCTATTTTCAGCAGTCAGCAGATTGTCAAACAACAGTTTGTGTTACCCCCCCCCCATTTTATCAAGGGGCGTCTTGGTGAGGGAAGGAGTGGAATGTCAAAGCTGATAGGAATCATGTTGCAATTGCCATCTTGCAAATTTTCATTCACATGCATACCATGGATACTTCTAGTCTTACCATTTCTCTGAGAAGCTATAATGATGTATATTTTTTCTTTTTTTTAACAGCTGGGGATCTCATTTTTCTAATAGTAGCTCTCCACAGGACTGAACATAGGAGCATCTCAATAATTTAAAAATCACCTCTTCATCACACTGCTAAAAGAAAATGGAACAGAATTGCTTGCTGATTAATGTGTATATGCATGCTAATTTGTTTTTTCCCTCTTCCTCAACTGATTCCAATTTGTAATTGCTATTTTTAAATACACTGTACCTACATCTGAAGATACTTCCTTTATTGGTAAATTGGTCTTTGAGGGAACCATCTTTATTCTTTTGTCAAGAAATTGAACAAAGTGTATAATTCTGTCAGCAATTTGTAATGCTCTTTTCATAGATGCAAAAATATCACTGAGTTGTTTGTTTAAGTTTTAATCAAGGGACTTGTTCTTTCTATAAGTTTAGTTGCCTGCCTGGTCTTCAAGTGATAAAATAAAAAAGGAGAAGGGTAGAATTTCAGTCACCAGTTAAAGCTGATAAAGATCTTGTTTGAAACTCTGTAAAGGCCTAAACTCTGCTGTACTAAAGCAGAGCAACTAATGGTTTGATTTAGGACACATTCCTAACAGGGCTAAAATCCATTTCTGAATCTGCCTGATGATATGGCATCTCATTGCTGATTAAATAGGATTATAAGGCTGGAACAGGAACAGCTACTGGAAGGTGGCTTTAGGGACAATGGTTAAAAGGGATGGTGGGATTGGAAGATGTAAAATTCTTTTCTGGTCGTAAATCAGCACTCCTATTGAGTGACAAGGGGCCCATTTCCCAGGCTTCAATCATTGCAATGAAAAAGGATATACATTTAATTTCACAGCTACTACAATTGTTAGCTGAGCAGGTACAAAAATAGCCAGGGAAACTATTGAAGCCTGGGAAGTGGGCCCCCTGCCAGTCAACAGGAGTGCTGATTTACCATCAGTTTATCAGGTATTTAGGAAATGGAGGATTAGCAGCACAAAGAAACAACAGCTAATGATTTAATAACCAGCTATTAACAGCCCAATCAACAATTAAAAAGCCACACACATCCACGCACCACACAAGTACTACATATAAGCACACATTCTGGTGTGAGAGAAATTCCCTGAGGATGGGCTGCAGCACAAGTCAGAAAGACTACACTTCTGGTTCCATTAACCAGCCCAGATTCACTGCATAAATCATAGGACTATTCCAGACAATGGCAGTCTCATCATGTCTCTTTGGCAAGGTTTATTTTATTTTATTATCAAATGTTTACTAGAATACTGCTTGAGGTAATTGTCATCTGGACAGTCATTGCCTTCCAGGCAATCATATTGTCTTCTAGGCAATCATGTTGCCTCCCAATATGATTCATATTTTGTAAAAGATACTTATTCTTTCCCTATCAGGTTTAATGATGCATGCAAAGAACTGACAAATGAGTGGTGTGGGGTCTTTTGTATATCGTAACAAATGTGAATGCTTAGCACATGCAAGCATTGCAGCTTATGGTTGTTTTACATTAGGAGGCATGAAACATACATATTAAACACCTGCACAAAGTCCCTGCGATTCAACTCATCTCGACTTACAACAAGTTGTTTAATAACCATTCAAACTTACCACAACATCATAACCTCCGTGTTTGCTTTACAGCCTATAAAGTACTTCTAGTGTCATAAAATGTCTCACTCTCACGCACACCTGCAATCCCATGACTGCATTTGGGGCACTTGACAATTGGCTTTGCATTTGCAACCATCCCACAGCCTGCAATTTTGATGCATTTTGCCAGTTTTCATTAAAAAAAATGCCCATTTGGAAGAATGGATTTGTATGACCGCACGATTCACTTAACAAATACTGTAAACAAGTCAAAAATAATCCTTTGATTTATAACTACAACAATTTATGACCAAAATTCTGGTCCCAATTGTGGTTGTAAGTTGAGAACTACCTGTATTTTGTTCTCCTTCTTCTGGAAGTGTGAATGCATATGTATGTATATAAATATACATATAAACCCACCTACTTTCTTGCCATAGTCAATGTATCTTAAATCTTAAACCACACATTAAAAACAATAGTCTATTAAAGCAGATATTTTTAAGCCTGGATTGAATAAATAATGTTGAAGAATCATTGCAGAGTAAAGGATAAAAAGAGGGCTTGTTAAAACATTATTTCATTTTTAATTCCACTGAAAATAAATGTAAAATGTGTAATTTATTTGTATTCTTTCATTCGATTTGTATAACCATTTCATCTCACCTAAGTTACTCTGGGAGGCTCACAACAATTTAAAGTACACACACACACACACACACACACCCAAACAAGTTGAAAAAAAATATATAATTGCATAAAAGCATCAAAAACCCCACATTAAAACAAAAATTAACTATAATCAACAGCAAAATCCATTACTAGGTCACATTCAATGCAATTGTTGTATAAACTATCCACTACTATCAGACTCATCAGCCTGATGGCAAAGTCATGTCTTCAGGCCTTTCCTGAAGGTCAGGAGGGCTGAGGCAAATCTAACATCCAGGAGAATGTTTCAAAGAATGGGTGCTAAGGCAGAAAGGCTCTCTCATTCCCACCAGATGCTACTCTTTTGTAGGTGGGACTGGTAATGTGCCTCATGGCCCCAGCTACTACCTGCTGTTTGAGCAGGATTCATAAGTCTAGGAGAACCCCCATGTTGGACATTGCACATGGGTCCAGAACCAAGGATAATAAGTCTCTGGAACTTGTAGGCCTCCAAACCCAGAGCTGTTCAGTCTTGCTAGGCTTGATCTGAAACCTGTTGTTCTCAGTCCAAACCCCTACAGCCTACAGAAATCAGAACAAGATCTCAGAAGTATTGCTTAGTTCGGCTGGGACACTGCTTAGCTCATCCAGCAATTTCATATAAATGTTAAACAGGAGTGGAGAAGTACCAGACTCTGGAAGATCAGAGAGTAGGGGCCAAGGGCAGGATTCCCCTTCCCAATCAACACCAACTTTAAGTGACTCTGGTGGAAGAACAAAAACTGGGCAGCACGGGGTCACCCACCCCCAGTCCCTGGAATTGGTCCAAAAGAATACCATGGCATTGAATTTCCTTCTTCATTTGTCTTTTTAGACATTAAATTACTAGGATTTGTGATAAACACAGTTAGATGTTGTTTCGCCCAATTCTACATGCTATTCTTTTTCAACAAATCACTGTAACCAATATGATCACCTCATGCAAAAATATTTCAAAGAAGCTGTCTAAAGCTAGCATAGTAATTTAGTACTATATTTTCTAGGTGGCATTGTCAAGTAACAAGTAAACAGGTAAAAGGGCATACACTCATGTTCAAATGCACAATGATTTGAATATCATTATAACCTTGAAAAAGGCCAAAATAAACTATTCTTCAAAATTATCTGAACTTTCCTATCACTACTATAAGGCAACCACCTGGACTACAAGAAATAACATATGATTCAAACAATATTTGATAGTAGTAGCTTTATTGAAAGCCTGGGTGGATAATATTTGGAAACTGAGAATTATCATTTGCTTTGTGTTTTTTTCTTCTTCTTTTTTTAGTGGCAGGATAAAGTCATATTGGAAAAATGGAAGTTGCCACTTCATATTCATCTTTTTCTAAGAATTTGAAAGGAAAACCTATTTTAGGGTTTTCACTAGTCCTTCTCCATGTGCACATGATATTAAACAGATGATTGACCCAGATAATTAAAATGAGATAGAAAAACAGAGAAGGGACTTTTTTTAAGAGTAAAAAGTTTATACAGGAGAGGAAAAATGAAGCCTCCCTTCCAGCCATTTACCTTTCCAATTATGCTTTTGTCTCAAATTGTCTTCTGCCCACCATGACTGCCTCCAGTGCTGTGAGTTCATCAAAGTTCATCCATGGAACTTTGAGACACAGCTCAGGTTGCCTTAGTTATACAATATATTACATGTGATTTTATTCACACCATATAGATCAGAGGTGGCAGAAAGTTAATTAGCAACTTCTAGTATCTTAAGAGATGATTTGCACATTTTGTTTTCTTTAACCCATAAATTAAATTGAATATTGCTTTGTAAAAAAAACCAAGATATATAGTTTTAAGAAAATAAAACAAATTTAGAAAGGTTTCTGAATCCTCACTAGGGACAGCTAACATCTTCTAGAGTCAACCAACCACAGTGGAAATTTATCATCCTAGACATCATTGCTTTAAAGAACAGCAGACAAAACATCTTTATGAACTAAATTCAAAAATGCTGAGCAGCCTACAATACTACATTTTAAAAAAATAATTAAACTTCTTATAGCCTTAAAGAAGTATCTTATAGCCTACTAAATTTGGACAAGATACTGTAGATAGGAGAAGACTGTTCATTATGACCTCAAATACAATAAATTTCAGAAAGGAAAAGTACCAAAGCAAAGATTTTAAAGCAATGGCTTAGCGCAGTCCATAAACTAAAATATCCATAGGCCTAAGACAGTGCTGTGGGAGTTAGGTATTCAGCAGAGTGATGGCATGGGGAAAAACTATCTTTATGTCTAGTTGTTTTGGCATGCAATGCCCTGTAGTGCCATCCTGAGGGGACAAGTTGAAATAGTTTATGTCCAGGATGTGAGGGGTCTGAGATATTTTCTTAGCCCTTTTTCTGATTCGTGCAGTATACAGGTTCTCAATGGAAGGCAGGCTGGTTGCAAATGTTTTTTCTGCAGTCCAGTCCTAACTATCCATTGAAGTCTGTATCTGTCCTGTTTGGTTGCTGTGCAAATTCTTATTATAAGATTACAGTAAAAGATTACAGTATAATAATTTTGCTACTCACTTTCTTTTCATGAGAACTAGGGAGGGACAAGTCTGAGATGCTTTCTCAAATTACACTTCTGCCCCAGACATTTCATTTACCTGATGGTTGTCTTGGTCCTGAGTCTTCCTCCTGGTGATTCCCCTCTGTCCCTTAACATCATCTGCTAAAGACAGCAGAAGCAGGTGAGAGAGGCCAGGGTTACTAGCAACCACCCAATCTAGTGACCTTGCTGCTGCTACATTCACTTCTCAGTTTTGAGGAGGAACTGGGCCCAGGCCTAGTCATGTTTTTCTCCTCCTTGTCAATCATGCAACAGACATGGCAAAGACACTTACTCTCCTTCCTTCATCAGGCATTTTCTCTGCCTGTTCAACTTTCAACCCTGTGGCCACTCCAAGAATTTTAATTCTCTCCCTCAAATTTGCTTATGACCCTTCATAGAGTTGTGCTCCAAAGATGGGATATCCTGCATTGTAGCTCACATAATATTTCCTTTGATCCATAAATTCACGAGAAACAACCCTGAGGCTATGAACAAGTAGCATAGAAAAGAGACAGTTTTTCTCAGAAACAGACAGAATTGCAGCTAACATTACAATAATAAGCTGAAGAAGTACGATGACCCACATTTATCATAGAAATATATTCCATGTCATCTGTGAATAATTGTATAAGGGATTCAGTTTGCACAATCTCTTCTTCATTTTGACTGTTTCACAGCCTGCTGGGCTGTAAAGAGACCAGTTGTAAATCAGGAAATCTCGTTGGTTGTACTTTTTCATAATGTCATAAATCAGATTTCAGATTTCTTCTAGAGTGGTATTTCTCAACCTTGGCAACTTTAAGAAATGTGGACTTCAATTCCCAGAATTCCCCAGCTAATCTAATGATCTTCATATCTTAAAGTTGCTAAATTTTAGAAATAGCGCTATAGACAGAAAGCTGAAAAGGAACAGGCAAACACAGTGCCTCAGTGAACCAGTCTGAGAGTTAAATTCCATTTCACAGCCCAAGGACAATTGTAAAGTTCCAAGAGAGTAAACTCTAGTTTGGGTTCAAGAATGTATGCAGAGCTTCAAAGTAACTATTACAGAACTTGCCTCAGCAGAGGCCCTATTGTCCCTACCCTGATGCAGGTGAACCTGAGCAATTTGGATTTAATAGGATCAGATTTTGTCTTCTCTTGCAAGCAGGCACCCCATCACACAATACCTGAGGTCTGGGGCGCATCAGTGGAGAGGAATGTCAGGGCAAAATCTTCTATATTCAAGTTTGAAGCAATCAAGCTTTCATCTGTCCGGCTTTCACTGGCCCAAGGATGCATTTCTTGGTTTCTGAGTGTACAGCAGACATGTCAAACTCGCAACGTCACGTGACATTGCGCAACGTATTGGAGCTTTTTTGCCATTGCTGGCAATGGGGTGGGTGCGGCTCCGGTCTGATGAAACCGGCCCGCGGGCCGGCAGTTTGACACCCCTGGTGTACAAGTTCATTAGCTTGTTCTAAGTAAGAGGATATGCCCAACAAAGGTCTGATTTTTCTGTCTCTGTACCTGGTCCATGAAATGTTTCTGAAGATGTCTGCACAATTATTTACAATTGCATGAAAGATGTAACTCATTCAGAAAATAATATGCATGAAGCAATGATTCCTAGTAAACTAGTGAATTTTCAACTTTAGACTTCCATGCACTTCCACTGCATTTTCTTGCATTTATTGACAGTCCTACACATACAGGGATGTAATAATAAAACTATTTCAGTTATTTCTGCAAAAGTAGGCATGTTGATAACTCTGCAATCTTTCCAAGCATCGCAGGGAGTTTGTGATCCATACCGTAATAATATATCTTTTTGACACAGCGTACCTGTAAAGCTGCTTTAAAAAACACCATAAAACTGGTACGTTATACCAATGTACTGTACTTGGGAGAAAGTTTCACAGAAAATGACATAACAAGTATTAGTTTCATACAAATAAAACACCTTCTGAATAACCAACAAGAAAACTTTGTTATTATTATGGGTTGTATTGGCAGTTCTTTATAAAAGCCGATTTTTCTTTCATGAGAAATAGAACAGGCAGAAAAAGATTACGAGGCCCGGCCCATTAGATCCTGTTGGTGTCTGTGAATATGCCTCTGTGTGGCAAATCACAGAACTGCAGATAGCCCTTTCATGCTGGCTCAGGAATTCTGGGAATTGAAGTCCACAAGTTATAAAGGGTCCATAGTTCCACGTCTCTGCTCTAGAACATAATTATTAAATATTATGGTGTGCATAATATTACATTATATCATAGGTTACATGCTGTTCCTTCTTCTATTCTGGCCATCATAAAGTAATCAGATTAAAATATTATTAAGGCTTACAGCTCCTAAGAAACTGTAATGTTTACAAGCAAGAGAAAACCACTCAAAAACACAAAGCATTTAATTTTGGCCACATCTACTTTTTGAAAATATACTATTCAGGTCAACACCCAGATGGTAAATCAGCCCTTAGTGTCTCAAAGTTGTATACACTTTCCAAACAGTGTTGGCAGTTCACTGCATCCATGCCCAGGAAAAGCGGTTCTGGCATCATCCCAAAGGTTACTTATTGCTGCAAAAATAAAATATTGCTTCATATAGGGATAGGCAATGGGCAGCCTTTTTGCAATCCTGGAAGCCTGACTCAGACTATTATTGCTGAAAATTAATACGCAGATTACCCCCTCCCCAGTTTTACTGTAAGCCCTGAAATGGGTTTAACCTACTTTTGAAAGCAAAGCGTTCCCCTCCCCAATTCTGCCTCACACACCCCCACCAAAAAAAAGAGGAAAACAAGATGCAACCCATGCCTATGCTTATGCCCCAATTCTCTCATCCTTGGTCCACCAAATCCTGTTAAGTATTACTTGCAGCCATCAAAATTCTGTCCATCCCTGCCCTTGTAGTTTTAAGATCTGTGGCAGGAAAAGGAAGTTGAGATCAAAGTATGTGTAACACTTTTTATTTGACTCTTGACAAATGTGAAACAAATGTTGAACCACTTGTTTCTTTTTAGATTAATGGCCATCTGGCAGGCTAAGGGTTTCTATTTGTCTTCTGTCCATATGTTGTCTGGCTTTTATGCTTCGTGATGCTAATTTAGATTTGTTGTTTTTAATGGGGAGAAATCTCCTTTTTTAATTTGCTATTTTAGGATAGTTTTATTTGTCCTTTTAATTTTTCCCCGCCCCAATAAATCTACAACTTTTATAAATGCATTTTAATACTGCAATTTTAAACAGGAAGAGACATGTTTGAAGATCAGATTCCTCTAAGAATGAATTTAATTTCCATTTCCATTCAGCAGGTGGTGCTATGTCATTGCTGATTTAAAGGCCGCCCCCCCTTTTTTTCAGTAAGATTATAAAATGTTAGATTATCTGCTCTAGATCTTTACAAAAACCTATTGAAAAATAGCAAATTTGTATTTTTCTCATTTGTAAAAAATGTGTTTCTCCTTTATGTTTTAATGTTTAATGTTCTAAACCGCAATGAACTAATTCCTCTGATCAATGCCTCTTTCAAAGGTTGTAGGAAAAGGTCCTGCTGTATTGCAACCAAATCAACCACAATTTGCTGCTCGTATATCATGGCTTAAAATCAAAAAGTTGCAATTACAAAAATTTCTAAATATAATGTATTTTTGTTTATTGTACTATGCCTCTTTCAAAGGTTGTAGGAAAAGGTCCTGCTGTATTGCAACCAAATCAACCACAATTTGCTGCTCGTATATCATGGCTTAAAATCAAAAAGTTGCAATTACAAAAATTTCTAAATATAATGTATTTTTGTTTATTGTACTATGCAAAACCAGTAAGAGTGGCAGAAAATATTAGAAATATTTAATGTTAATATATTTTTCCACTTAAATAACAAGCTTTCTATATCTTGATAAATCCATAAAATATTGTTTGAAAATTAATCAGACAGACAGACTGGAACAGTGTAATCCCAGTGAGAAGACCTGAAAGATTTATTAGCAGAATAATCTTCTTTTCTAACAATTGGACATTCTAGTTTCTTTTGCCTAAAAGAATCAGATCAGAAGTTTAGGATGATTCCTGATCAGGCTTTTTTTGCAGAATTATTATACTTCATAGACACAGTTATGAAGTTGGCAGACATAAACCTCTTCCCAGTGTGTTTTCTTATCAACACACATCAAGAAGGCACTTTGACCAATTTTAGATTATGGACAGAATATCAGATATTATTAAAAACATTAACTGTGGAATTTGTTGCATGGAAATAGCATTTGTAATTTTCTTAAAATCATTTTAGGGATGCAGGGCTTGAACGTAGCCAGATCAATTGTTGTGTATATGTGAAATAAACAGATATCAGTTTTCTAAGCTGCACATAAGTTGGACAGTGGTTTGCTATAATGCAAAGGTGACCTTGTTGTGTTCTACTTCACATTTGTAAATACAGTAATGAACAGAGAAGTGGGAAACATGGATTATATTATATGGATTGTTTCTTTATTGCAAATACTTCAATCATGCAACTCTGAGCACCTTTATCATTACATAAGGGTTTTTCCAAATAAGGTTTGTGGAAATCTAGAGTTCCACAAGAAATTGAATGGGTTCTGCAAGACAGATGAAGAATTATACCTGCATGAGATAAAGAGGGAAAAAACATCTCTGCAGATGACTAAAGAAGGAAAAAAATTAAGCATATTCATCCAACTACTCCCACTTCAAGTCTGCTTTACAAAGGCTTCCATTGCCGTTTTCTATGGTATAGTGAAAAGATTAGCAGCTAATATTCAGAAGCCCAAACACCTTTTCATGCAAGCTCCAGGATTTTTTTTTAACTTTGCAGCCTGAAAACGTTTGGCAGCAATAATGTTTCTCTAAAATAAATCAAAAATTGTCAATATTATCAAATCAATCAAACAGGAACCATAATTATCATAAATTCAATATAGTCTTCGTTTTATAAAACCAAAACATCTTATTAATCTCCTTCTTTGGCATCTTATTACTGTTATAACCACATTCCTCCCAACTCAGGTACTTCCACATTCTTTCCTTAGTCCCCAGGTACACCACAGTACAATCCACATGTTTAAAAACTTCCTGAAACCTTGGAGTAGGAATGCAATTCTTATGTCTGGTGAGAAGGCATTCTACATCTCCTGAAGAGAATGTTGGCCCCCAAAGCTCATGTCACTGCACTTCTCATAGAATGGAAGCTTTCAGTAGAAATGGTCAACATTGTGCCTTGGATATGGACATTATATAGGGAGAACCTGACCTCGAAGATAGCCAGGCTTCAAAACACCTATAGGATTTTAAAGGAGATGTGTTCCCACACATTTTGGGCAGAAGGAAAGAAGGAACCTTTTTTTATCTAATGCCAAATTTTAGATTACATTTATAATTTGCTATTGGGTTTTTTTGATCATAAATAAAGCATATTTATTTTTAGGAGGTTACAATGTGCACGGCAACATTGGAAAAATAGAGGAAGAGTGCTGAATATAAGTTAACATATTTAAATATATTTCATTACAGATAAGTATTAGGACTGAAATGTTAAACTAACATTCTGGGAAATGTGGCATTAATTTTTGCCAGAAAAACTAAATTACTTGGGTAAGATGAACATACTGCCTACTATTCTGACAATGAGAAGGACAAATTTTAGATGGGAGAGAAAAAACAAACTGTCAAAATAAGGTTTATTAATAGAAGATAATGTAGCTCAAGATTGAACTGTGGAGACTTTAGTGATGTCTGAAATACCTAGTTGAGTAATAAAACATTTGCAAGAAAACAACCAAGCTCAGTTTGTTTATTGCTGTTTGTTTTGATATAGCTATTTCTGAGAGACTGCAATTTTAATGGCAAATTAGTATTGGATGGATGAAAATGTGGAGAAAGATCTGGAGAAAGATCTTGACAGCAGCATAATTTTGTTTTTTCAAAATGAAAAGGTGAAGATAGCCATTTATCAAATAAAATCACCACAAATTGAAAATAGAAATTGTATGTATTTGTAGAAAAAGCCCTTAAGGAATCAAAACCCAATTTTCTTGCTGGGATAAAATTAATAAATATCAGACATTGAACGAAAAGCCTCTTAGGGAGGAAGAATAATATGGTGTGTTTCTTAGGAATCACAAAAAGGCAGTTATTCTCAGTAAAGCTGTTTATTAAAGTCCTAATGAAAAGCTCAATTCTCGTTATTTGTTGTAGTAACTTGGACTTCATACAGTGACAGATGGTCACAAGAGCAACCTATAAAAGCTGACTTTGGCTTCTGATAAAGCTGTATAGTAGCTGGTTATTAGAATGTGTAAAACAATATCAAAAGGAGTGCACCGCATCTATCTAGTCTTATTAATCCTGCAATCCAGACTGTTTCAGATTGCAGCCAATCATATTTACATGTAAAAATACTGAATATAGACATCAGGATTTCACCTATTTTCTATTTGCAAATTTAGAATATTTACACCAAAGTTTATTATAATTTACCCACATTAATTCTATCTATCTCTGACTATAGGGATTCCTCTATTGAGAAGGTATTTCTGATCTTATTTCTTTCCTTTCTGTTCCTTTGTATTGTTTCCTTCTCCATCATGTAACCAGACCATTTCTTGTTCTTCTAAATTCAAGGAACAAGTATGAAAATAGCTGTGGCAGATGAAACCACCTTACCTTAATAAGTACATAGCATTTCCATAAATCAACTAGCACATTTGTAGATAAATGTGTGCTATTAAGTGTTTTCCTTAAAAAGGCATTAGACTAGAATCTGATAGTATTTTGCACTAATACAGAAGAGAAACTTCTATTAAGCATGTGGTGTGTTTTGCTCATTATTTTCTTCCTTCTTCTGGTAGACCAAACAATGACTTCATCCAAGTCCAAAGGATATCATTAGAGAAAGAAGCTTTTCTGCTATTCTGTTTGCTTCCCATGCATTTAGTCCTTATATGCAGAGGACCTGGACTAAAATAATAAAAATCTAACTACAAGTGGTTAAAGAAAGCTCTCTGTATCCTAATCTCTTTGACAAGCTAGACTTTTCCTTAGCTGCCTTTGTCTAATCAGAAGCAGGTTAGACAGAAGCATCTATCCATGTGGAAGAAAGTGCAGTGCAAATATGGCAAGGTATAATCTGGAATTAACCATTAATTAAGAACACTACAATAAACAATGTAGGGAAAGAATGCAAACCATAACTCTTGGATTTTTTTTCCAGCCCAGTAATAACTCTGATCTGGACCACATAACCAGGAAGGAATGCAAGAAGTCTTAGAATGGAGGAGTTAGTAGCATTCTTAGCTGCTGTTCAACTTCTTCTATGTCAGCGGTTCTCAACCTATGGGTCGCGACCCCATTTGGGGTCGATCGACCATTTCACGGGGGTTGCCAAGCAAGGCTGTCCGCCATTTTTTTCCCCCTTTTCCGGCGGGTGCCTTACCTCCCTTGAGTTGGACCAGCTGGTGGTCGGCCTGCTCCGTCTCTGCCGCTTGCCAGCTACGCCTCGGCCGGCGCAGGGGGCGGAACCACGCATGCGTGGCGCTCCCGGGCAGGGAAAGTCCTTGACTTACGACCGGTTGGGTAGTCCTCGACTTACGACCGGTTTAGTCCTCGACTTACGACCGGTTTAGTCCTCGACTTACGACCGGTTGGGGGTCGTGGCATTAAAAAGGTTGAGAACCACTGTTCTATGTGGATGCACTACGCAAAATTTGTGGGACATTTTTCTCCACAGCTCTAAGCTAAATCCAGACTATTTTAAAACTCAGTCTTCTTTTGCTTGATTCTCCCTCAGTGCCAGTTCAGTTTGATTCAGTTATATTCATTTTCAGATAACTATGTTAGTGATGAACAAAGACATAGGGTACAAATAGTCTTGATTTCCTTTACATATTTTTTCCCAGCATTGACTAGATTTAAAAAAATTAAGTGAAAGAACAGACTATTTCAGAGATTTTGGGGGAAACCGAAGAGAGTCTAAAAAAAAAACCCCTCTTGAAATAAAAAAATAGCCCTCCAGTTTATTCAGTACAGTTTTAATTTATATAAATTATAATTGGATGTGGTGATACTTTAATGTAAGTTGTCAGGGGTCACTTCAAAGTGAGATAGGCAGCAAATAAATTTAATAAATAAAATGAACATTTCTAAACTTGCAAGACCTAGATGGTACAAGAGGCTGTGGTAGCAGTAACATTGAGTGATGATGGAGACATTTATGTGAACACAATGAAATCCAAACCTGTAACAAAGCACAGTGCACATTTATAACAGACCATAAAGACAGTACAGCAGTCACGATAGAAACAACAGATTGTCTGAATATTTTTGCAGAGATATGCTGTTGAGGTATGCTTTTTAGCTTATTGGTTCCTAAAGTTAGATGTTGATCTAAAGCAGCATGTATCTCTGCTTTAAAACCTAGAAACCCCAAATCCTGACTATTTTGAGCATATGAAAAACCTGGAGAAGCCCAAATTGTCTCAGTGGTTGCATTCCTACTCAAGGAGAGAAAACATCTATGAACACTGCTCTAGTTCTCATTCTTGTTTCCAACTACACAATGCAGATGTTTAATCAGCATAACACTAATAATATTCTGAAGGCAATGGGCAGGTTAAATATGTAGTCAGACACTGAAAGTTTCTGGTTTTATGTACATCACATCATACTATTCCTGTTTAGATGTGAATCTAGCCAAGCAGTACTCACCTGGATCTATGAACAATCTGATCAAATTACTGAAGGATCAAAAGGTAAACACCCTATTTTTATGGTGCCTCTCTTAAAATTAATTTTAAAAGACAGATTTTCATACATGAATTTGTTACGTCTGAGGATGAGATTAACTCCAAAAAGAAATATTCATTGTTTACAACTGGTAGAGAAGTATAGATTTTTAAATTTAAGAAATATCTTCTTTTTAACCTCACTCTTCATTTATCATTTTTTGTAAAACCACAAAATTATTTTTATTACTGCATGTTTTGGGTAAACAAAAATGTTAGGGAAAGCCCTGTGTTTTCAGATACACACTTTTTTGTATACTATAAAGAAGTTTATTTGAAACTTTTTGACATATATGCTTGAAGCACAGCATTCATATCCATGCTATATTAGCAAAGGTTACTACTCTGACTTTGGATTAAAAAATAATTTGACACTACAATTCATATGATAAGGGACTCCAATAGGAAAATGAATTCTGTCCTTCAAGTGACTAAGTTTCTTAACAACTTTAATAACATTTAGCTTAACAAATTCAGCAGAAATTATTTTAAATGCCTCATTTGCTCAATTTTTTTAAAAAAGAAAGAAGTGATAGGGAAACAAATCTATCCCAAGAAGCAAATGAATTTCTCAAACTTTCTCATGACCCAAATAACCTCATGAATCAAAAGTATGGGGAGAGGAATTTCAACTTACTTCCATTTTTTTTCTTTAATGTTAATAGCAATTTTCACATAGCAAAAATTCAAAACTTATCAATACCATGAAATGTATTTAACTCACTATAGTTATTACCTTTTTCATAATTTACATTCAACATAATTTTTTTAGTCAAAAAAAGAAAAGCTCTACTTATTTTAGCCCATTTGACTATAAATCACTGAAATGTGAAGATGTACAATTTCAAATATTTCATTTCTATTATTTAAATTGTTTGGAAACAAACGTATTTCAAATGAACAAGATATGGAATACAATTCCTAACAGAACTGCAAGACAATCATATTACTGCCCCTGAAAGACAAGAAACAAGTCAAACAAAGGAACAGTTATTTTAAGTAACCATAAGCAACACTCTTGTGCCAACAAATGGAGACGGGATATGAAGAGATAAAGATTAGCAAACAGCAATACATTTGCTTTATATAATGTAATCCAGCTGATTGCTGTAACTATTTATGAAACAAATGTGAAAGACAAAGGTACAGAATTAATAACCAAGGGTGCACAAATGCTTTTCATGTATATATTATGATTAAAAATAGTTTGTTTTTTTTCATTTAAAAATGCTGCCTTAGAAGAGCACACATAAACTTTATTTACTTAAGGAGCAAATATTCTGAAACAGAGGCTGCCAGGGATGAAAGAAAGCATTCTTCTTCTTCTTGTGCCATATCCGTTATTGGACGTTGGCAATCATGTTGGCAATCCTGCTTTTATCAGCAGCCACATGAAAAAGTGCTGCTCAGTTTTGTCCAAACCAGTCCCTTAGATTTTGAAGCCATGATGTTCTTCTTCTGCCTGGACCTCGTTTGCCTTCAATCTTTCCCTGGAGGATTAAATGGAGTATGCCATATTTTTCTGGGTGTCGCATCACATGTCTGAAATATTCTAATTTTTGTTTTTTAATTGTTTTGATGATTTCTCTTGGCTTTCCCAGGCAGCTTATCACCTCCTCATTTCTGATCTTGTCAACCCAGCTTATACGTAACAACCGCCTGTAAATCCACATTTCAAATGCTTCTAGTCTCTTCAGGTGGCCTTCTGTCAGAGACCAACTCTCTACTCCATAGAGCAGGATAGAGAAAATATAGCATCTGACAAGCCTGGTTTTCAGTCTTAGGCTTATGTCGTGACTGCAGAAGACCTTTTTCATTTTGAAGAATGCTGTTTGAGCTTTCTCTATCCTTTCTTTACTTCAGTGGTCATGTCCCAGCTTTCATGTAAATTAGAATCGAGGTGCGTGATCCTTTCAACTTTTTCTAGTGGTATTCCTTCTGAATTTATTGGTGGTAAATTAACGGGTTGTTTGCTGATGACCATGATCTTGGTTTTTGAGGTGTTAAGCTTCAAGCCGTAGTTATCAGATATTTCTGTGACTCTGTTGATGAGGAGCTGAAGGTCTTCATGCTTACTGGCAAGCAGAACTGTATCGTCAGCATATCTTAAGTTGTTGATCCAAACACCATTTACTTTGATGCCAGGATCGATGTTCTCCAGTGCCTCGTTGAAGATTGACTCAGAGTAGATATTGAACAACAGTGGAGACAGAATACATCCCTGTCTGACCCCTCTTCTTATTTCTGCATCAGCTGAATATTTTTGGCCTAGTCTCACATTTGCTACCTGATGCCAATACAGATTCTTTATGATTTGGATGTCTTTGTCATCTAGTCCCCCTTGTTTCAGGATTTCTAATAGTTTGCTGTGTCTTATTTTATCAAAAGCTTTTTCAAAATCAATGAAGCACATGTGATTGACATCTCTACAACACTGTACAAGAACGTGAATACTGAATAGCGCATCTCATGTACCAAGATTGTTTCTGAAACCAAATTGTGTGTTACCTAGACGCTCTTCAGTTTTGTTGTATATTCTTGTGTGAATTATTCTCAGGAATATTTTCAGGGCATGACTCATTAAGCTTATTGTTCTGTATTCGGTACACTTCTTTGCATTATTGAAGAATTGTTATAAAATATATTAGACATAACTGTGATGTTAACTTTCATTTCAAATAATAACAAAGGGGTTCTAAAGAATAATCTGCAAAGACACATCTGGAATAAGTTTAGTTAAAATCAAGAAGACATAAACAAGTATATGATGCCACAAAACTGATCTTAAATAGTACTGACACAAGTGTCATATGAAGATACAATTGTCATATGAAGATACATCTTTTTTTTCTGTACCCCATTAGATTGACCCAGACACAAGAGACACAAAAGCCCTTGACCCAGACAGGTGGTTTTTTTGTATCTCCTATAAGGATTGAGGAGATATTTTATTTTGTAAAAAAAAACACCAAAAAACCAGAATTGAATATGGAATTGAAGTCCATGCATCTTAAAGTTGCTGAGGCTGAGAAACACTGCTCTGTTAGTTTTTTTTTTCTGTTGAATCTTATTCAATTTTCAGCTTTTGTTAATCTTTGTACACCAGCTACACCACTTACCCATTTCTACGAGATGGGTAACTATATACATGCTATATAAATGAAATGAAAAATATCAATATTAATAGCTATTATGGCTTTTCCAAAATAGATAATAAAATCATATCTAACTGTGTTCCTTAAACTCAGAAGAATACATTTCTTTTCAGTTTTGTAGAATTATTCTCTTTACTGTGACCCAGATTCAATAGAACCAAAGCTCTTTTCATGAGACATCAATTTCCATGTTTTAAGAAAGTAGTTCAAACATCTGCCTCTTGAATTGGATCCAAAAACAAACTGGTAACTAATGCAGCTCACACAACAGAGGTGTAACATATGCACTATCAGAGACAAACGTATTTGCTCTCATCAATGCATTTTGAAAACACAAAAGTTTCTGAATATTGTTCAAGGGAAGCATCATATTGAGCACATTGCAATCCTATTGGGAAGTGGCCGGGGCATGACCTACTTATGTAGGGCCCCTTGATCCAGGAACAGGTGTAACTGCCACACAATATGAGGTTATACAAAGGTCCTCCTAGCCACAATTGCCACGTGCTCCTCGAGCAGGAATTGTGAGTCCACAACAACCCTCAGATTGTGCAAAGGGCCTGTTTGGGCAGTGCAACCCCAGTATTTCAAAACCCAAAGCTGCTCAATCTTGCCAGGGTTCAGTTGAAGCCTGTTGTTCTCCATTCAGACCCTCACAGCCCATAACATTGGAATAAGATGTACACAGCATCGCTTAATTCGCAAGGGATAGTGGTGATACACATACTGATGATACCTCAAATCTTGGTGACAGATATGCAGCACCCCACATAGCAGAGAGTCAAGGGCAAGATCTATGTCTCCCCAACTGGCTCCATAGAAAAAAGGTGAACCAGCCAAAATGGTGCCACCCACCCCCAAACATTTCTCAGTCCAGAAGGATACCATGGTTGATGGTATTGAAAGCCACTGAGAGGTCCTGTAAGGCAGGAGTCCCCAACCTGAGAGCCATGGCCCACTACTGAGCCTTCCAACTATAATGGGCAGGTTTCATTATGAGGATTACCTGTATCTAGTTTTAGGACTTGTGTGAAGAACAGAATACATTTTAGATCCTATTAATGCAGAAGTACTGAAAATTCAAAAGGCTTCATAAACTCTTAAGCATAATTGTATCTCATTAAAACTTCAACATAAATCTGCCAACTTATTTTTCTAAAAAAAAAAAAAGTCATTTGAATTAACCTGTCTCATCAGTCTAGCTGCAGCTTATTTTATTAGTAATACACTTTTACTGTCAAAAGCTAATCGTGTTTTCTTTCTCAGCAATCGGTAAGGTTCAAATGTCTATAATAAATTATATGAAATGAGTTACATCTCTGAGCATCTGTGACTTAAAATGCCTTAATTAAAAAATCCCAACAGGGCATCTGGGGGGGGGGCAGCAAAACAGGTCAAGATAGCAGCTGTGACTGCTGAACAAAGCCAACTTTTTTTGTTTTCATTTGGGGGCTTTGTAAAAAGGCAGAGCGTTGATCACACAATCATAGCCACAAAAATCTGTTATTTTAAAAGCACACACAAACCCTGCTGATACCTTTGAATCTCAGTCCTTTTCAAAGCTAGTGTAATTATATTGATCTGTAACAGATTTTTCAGTCTGTAGAAAATGTTAGGCTCCTCCCACACTAATAGGTCTTTACACTGCTATCCAACATACTAATGTTCTTCTGTCTCTCTTAAGAAAAACTATATCATAATTGGGAAACAACTGCTGTGCATTATATAGGGTTGCCAGGTCTGCTTCCAAAAAATAGCGGACAAGCGGGGAGGGGGGGGTTAAGTAGTAAAAAAAGTAGACTGTACAGCTTTAGATTACGTACCATTTCATCATAAAGCTTTTGAATAAAAAAAAATGTCCACTATTTTGTGAAAAAAAATAGTGAACATAATGTGAAAAAAGTGGACTGTCCACTCAAATAGTGGACACCTGGCAACCCTATGTGCATAATATTCTTGAGATGAAGAACAAATGCACACCACTGTTAACAGCTTTGTCTAGAAGTGCCCCTAATTACACCACATCAAGAGACTGTTTCCAATACTGCTCCTAGGTTAGCAGTTGATATTGCTTCAAACTGAATAGTTTTTTTTATTATTCGAAAGGTATATGGAAGAACCTTTTTCAGGATCATTGCTGGAAAGTCTCGGATTTGTAAGTGATTATTCAATCGTTAAGCAGGACAACGCTGGTAGTTATAACCTGCCTCTGTCAGAAGGAAGGGGAGGAGTTGTTTTATTAAATAGATCGTTTAAAATGTTGGAATCCATTCTATTCTACAGACTAATTTTAGATGAAAACAAGCTGCCCTGGAAGGGACTGCTCAACAAACTTCGAGAGGGCTGTCGAACCAGACGTTAAGAAGCAAGAGCCTATCCCTCACCCTCACTCGGTGGAAATAAGGAGTTACAGCTCCGCGTAAGGCGAAGCTGCTCGGGTGGATTTAACACAGGCAGCATTTTGCGCGTGAAAAGTTTTTAACACCGCCGCTATTAGGAACAAAACTTGCACTAGAAACTTCCCGGGATCCCGGTTTCTCTCAGACTCGCCGGCTCCCTTCCCTGCTTTTAAAGCAATTCCAAGTTCCCTTCTTAGCCGGCCGGTCCTGACCTCCACCCACCCCCGGCAGCGGGAGGTCAGGGCTGACGGCTCCCAGAGGAAGGGGGCGCTGTTGGTCGTTGGCGAGAGCCCGCCGAACTGAAGCTACGAAAGTAGGAGCTGCCTCCGCTGCGCCGGGAGAGCCGGAGTTGCTTCTCAGCAACAGCTGCTGCCGCCACGGCCGCCTCCCGCTCCTCTCCCTCTCCCTCTCCCCTCCTCGGGTCTCCGGCGGCCGCCATGTTAGGTCGGGATGATGAACTGGGGCTGCATTGAAGGGGACCCAACGCCTCGTCGCCCGCCTCCTGGTGCGTGTGGAAAGGCGAGCATCCCGGCTCCTCCCTCTCCTCTCGGCCTGGGCTTGCGGCACGGCCTCTGGAAGCGACGGTTGGGCTCGCCGTTTCCCCGGGAGTCCCTGGCCGGAGGCTATGGGGCGGTTGTGGCAGGGCTGAGCACGTCGGACTGTACCTGAGCGGAGGAGGAGGAGTAGCAGCAGCGACGCGGGTCTCCCCAGCAGCGAGACGCGCCGCCGGACCAGCTCCTCTCGTCCCGAAGCGGAAGCGAGAGCGCCCTCTCTCCTGCAAAGAGGAGGGCAGCGGGGGGGGGGGCTTGGCGGTTTTCCCCGGAGTTGGCCCGCGGGCAGCAGGTGAGGAGAGTTTCGTGTTCTTCCTCTTCCTCCTCCTCCCCTTATCCACTCTTGTGGCGCGGAGGCGGTGGCGCCTGGAGAGCGCTAGGCCCCGCAAGATCCTGCCCACTTCCAGGAGCGGGGGGGAAGCTTCTCGGTCCGCTTCGTAGCAGCCCCGCGCCTGCAAGTAGCAGGTTTGGGAGGCGCGCGGGGGTCTTCCGTCCGTTCCCAAAAAAAAGTTTTTTACTGGAAGTTCCTCCTCCTTGCTACTCGGTAGGGTGCTTTTCGAGACGCGATTGCGCGTGCCGGCCTCGCGCGGTGTGGAAAGACTTCCAAGGGTCCCTTTCAGCGGTTCGTCCTAAAAAGCCCTGGAATCCTCTTTCTTCCCCCCCTTTCCCTTCCGGTAGCCCGTTTTTGTTTTCTGTTTGCTTAGCTTGTTCCTGCCAGTCTGATGCCAACTGGAAAAGGAGGGGGAGGGTCGTTACGGTCGATTTCCACGGCAAGTTGTTGCACTCGGGTCCCCCCCCCCCTCTCTCCCTTTTTGTTTTCTTTGAAAAGGAAGAGGAGGAAATGGGATACGGGGGAACTCCAGGTATCCATTTCAAACTGTTCATTTGCTCTCCTTCATTGTCAGTTTCCTTAACACGGGAAAAGTTCATACCCGCAAGTGTACATAGAGAAGTCTCAAATGTGTCCATGCTGCTGAGAATACAAAGGTCGTTCCTTGTAGCATAAATCGTTTTAAGTAGAGAGTATGGCTGCAACAGAAGTAGCAAAGTAGTGTTGCAATCGAGATAACAGAGCATTGATTTCTTAATTTCGATCCCAATGTAGATGTAGCTTATTTGCCAACCTATTAAGTGAGAAACTTGAGCCAGGTTTTAAGAATCATTAAATTTTCATACGATTTAAAAAAAAAAAAAAATTAAGTTTGGTCTTCCTTCAAGTCCTGGCCTTTTTTCTTCTGTTGTGGTAAAATGGTTTATATTGTATGATAATACAAAGAAAATAGTAAAGTAGACAATTAGGGAAATACTGTACTTTAAGTTGGAAAGACAATCTACAATACAACATATACAGGATTTTCATAGATTTCTGTTAATTTCTAAGTATTAATTTCTAATTGTACATTTTGATCAATTTCACCTAATTACAATTAAAACAATTTTGACAAACTTTATATTTTATTTGGAAAAAAAGTAGTAAGCATTTGTCTACCTAGGAAAGTGAATGAACATCCCATTCCATATCATATGTATATTTAGATTTTAAATTATGGGATTTGGCTTTAGTCTCATTACAGTTAATATATGTATTGGGAATTCATGTACATTTTGTAAGACCCATTGCATATCTTAAAAGGGAGAACTTTTTGTTGGCACTACTTCCATGTTATATTAAATAAGGCATACTATCTAATAAAATATTACAAGTTAAATTATTAGTTAAAGTAACTTGGAATGAATTGAGTCAAAACAAGTTAACACATTACGCTTTGTAAAGCAGTAGACAAAATGATTCATTAATGTGATATAGAGCAGACCTAAAATAAATTGAAGGAGGAGAGTTCTTTGTGCCTAACAGAACCATCAGTATTTTAGAAGCTCAAATTTATTTAGAATATCTGTATTCCTAATACAGTGTTTTGCTACCTTGCTAGAGTTCACATTTGCATACACACAAAGTCCAGACCCTGGAGATGTTTCTGCTTGGTGTAGGAAATACTGAAATATAGAGGATCCTTTTCTCTGACTTGATGTAAGGGGATTTCAAATTAAACCTGTAAACCTTTAACATTGTAAAGACATGTTAAAATATGTCTTTTAGTTCCACAGTTAACACAATAATCTGAAAAATCACTATTTAATATGCATTTGCATGTTTCTAAATGTTTCTAAAGAAAAAAAAAGTCTAATCTACTGCCAAAATGCAACACAGGATCCTTTTTAAAATAGGTATGTATAAAAAAGATAGAATTGTTTACCAAGTGCTATAAATCATGCCATTTATATAAATTCTTTCACAATTTAAAACTTTCTAATCAATTGTGAAATTGGGTGTGATATTTTAAGCTGATTAAGCACTATACACATACTTCTGATTATAATAATCTTGTGAAATATCTACTGTTAAAAAATTTTCAGTTAATGCGTTGATTTGGACATACAGTATGAATTATTTAGAATTTCAGCCTGTTGAAGAACAAGAAAATCTTACACCTGCATTGCTACCAATGATAGCAGCTAACAAGCAAAATGTACCTTGTTTTGTGTTAAGGTTTGAATCAGAACTTCTGATTCTCCTTGCAAATCAGAATCATAAGCCAAGAATATGATTACTTGTTGTTGCTAAGCCAGAATATAACTCACTGCAACAACCAATCCAGACCAGTTCTGTTATATAAATAAACTGAAAGTCAAAGAGAATCTACAAAGTATGCATTACGCAGCTTAGCATGATGTCAAGAGAACATGATCTAAAGGCAGGAGCAATTTAGCCTAAAACTAGTTCTGTTTTGGGCCACATTGAATTCCATTAGGATTCATTGTTTGGGATGCTAACCACTTTTCAAATTCATGTGACCTGCTTACCTCCAGTGTGTGTCATGTGAACAAGGCCAGTTGTTATAATAATTACAATTTTATATTGATAAAAGAACATCATAATAAGAACAATGAATTTTAAGTATTCATTTCTTGCATAAATTCCAAACTTTTAGACATTTTGGGAAGTTTTCATTTTTTTATGTTCTATAAAGACATAATACTTTAACAAAGTCTGTTCATTTAAAAGCAAGGCAGAAGAAACAAACAATACTTATGAAGTTTGGTAAGCATCCTAGGCTGAGTTATTGCTTAAGAATCACTGACACAGCAGAATAATTTTAATACTGTTATAGATTGGAGAATCTATACTGACTAAGTGCATGTATTTGAAAGCATTTCCATTTATTTTAATGCAACATCTAATAAACTCCCCAACATAAAAAGATTAAACATCAGATTTTGTCTATTCATTTCTTTCATTTGTGCCTAAATCCATGCAATATTTAACAATTTCATTGTTTTGTTTTAATGTAGGGGGTCTTTCGTTTAATCTGAGAAATATACTGTGTTGACTAAAGTGCTTCAACCTTGCTGCATATTTCTGGCAATATGTTGTCTTGGAAACACAGCTCCTACCTACTCTCACTTTATCTGAGAATTTAGATGATTTGATACTTGCATTGATAATTCTAGGTATGCAGTGACAAATATGCTCTGTTATGTTCCAAGATAGCAACATTTAGTTAGCTACATTTGAATAATCTGTATTTGAATCATCTACATATAAGTCATCTATTCTCACTTGTAATTCATTCTCCATCTAATATGTGCCTTGGAGAATTTTATTTTCCTTCTTCCTTTGGGCATTCCTATAGATTCTGAGATAGGGATGCCACAATTTCTCCTACAGGTGAATCCGTAATCAGAAATAGGTATCCTAGAAATATGCCTAATTTGTCAGTGTCTTGATAGTGTCAGTAGCCTGTCCTAGTGTCAGGTTGCTTTTCAGCTTCTGGTTTATAATCGTAAAATACGTCTTCTAAAGAGTGATTAATTGATATGACAAAACAGTATTGGTGATAACCTATGATATATTCATTTTATAAATAACTTTGAAATTGCTTCATCATTATGATAGAATCTGCTACATTTTAATAATTTGTATGGCAGGAGTCATTACGTCCAGTTAAATACAAAGAGTTTGTTTTTATTTCCTTTTTCATTTGGAGAATCTTAGTTTGGTAGAGGAATTGGGCTCAGAGAAGACCATCTTTTCTTCAGCTACTTTTAAATAGTTAAAGAGCAAGTCCCTTTCCCTTAAAAGATACTTTGTGAGAGAAATCAGCTTTGGAGTATGGATGATGGCATAATTTTTAGGCTTCATTTTCTTTTTCTCAGAAACTATGCTGACTTCCAAATCCAATCACCAAAACTTCACAACTGTGCACTTTTCTTTGCTGCCAGTGTCCAAACAATGTAACAGTATCATTTAAGTCCAAGACAAGGAAATGGGGAAACCAAAGAATAGAAAACTTCTGAAAAGCTAGAAATCTCCCTACAAGTATGGATGAGTCTTCTCCTAGGCTTCTGTCCGTATTTGGGAGCCCAGCATGTCCCCATGTTTACATATAGAATTATATAATATATTTTTAATAGAGTTATTTGTTTTTAATTACAGAATAAATTGTTTTATGGAATTACTTACCAAAATCAACTTTAAGAGCAATGAAATATTATTTCTTATCTTAAAAAAAAATCACCTTAAGAAAATTACTTATTCTTGCATCATTCCAAAGACAAGCAGAAGGATCATATTCCAAACCCCTTCTGACCCTGTACCCACTGAAGTGTTGTACAGCATATATTATCCTCTGCCAGCATAAGCTTCAGTGCACCTGGAGAATACAAGATTGTGAATGGTAGTACAGGTAATGCCCGACTTATAACCATTCAGTGACTGTTTGAAGTTACAACGGTCCTGAATGAAGTGACAATTGGTCCCCTAACTTATTGCTGTTCCAGTACCCCTTTTTATGCTCAACTGCAGCTCAAGTGCTTCTTGCAGTTCCAGAATCCAAATATGCCAAGAAGCCCCTTTGTGTTTCCTGAGGTCTGGCCACTTTGCATCATATTGCTTGGGCTTCTTGGGGTGTAGCAGCTTTATGCTGCACTGACAGGCAGCTGAGATTTCCAGGGGCACTGCATTACAGCTCAGAGGTTTCTTGAAGTCTTGGGGCTGTGGCACACCCTGAAGCCCTTGAACCACAGCATATTCTTTTCCTGGCCTTCTGAGCTTACACACATGCATGCACACACCTCACACCTTCTTTCTCTAGCCTCCCTGAGGTCGCACCAAATTGCAGCACCCTCAGAAATCAGGCACATCTTGTGCCAAGTTTCCCAGGGCCTCCCCCACTCCCCACAGCACACCTGCGCTTCTTATCTGGGACTCCCTCCACTGCCCACTTAAGAACCCATGTATCTGGAGTTAGAGTGGTAACCAGGATTGCCATCAATGATGTGGTTATGTGATACCATACTATACCACCACATCACTTAGTAATGAAAATTCTGGTTCCAATTGTGCTAATAAACCAAGAACTATCTGTTATCTTGATAGATGAAATTTCTGAAGATAGAATTATTTCACCTGAATTAAAAATACATAATCACTCTCTCCCCAATTAACAGATTAAAGCAATAGGCTTATAAATCTAATTAACAATCCAATATGTCTTCCATATTGTGAGTCATAGCCAACATAAAAGCTGCTGCATGATTAAGTTTCAAGAGGAAAGTATAGCACAAGGTATAGAAGGCAATATTTATAATAGATAGAGCCATGGCAACAATGCTGACCCTCTTAAGTCAGTTAATAACTGACTTAAGTTAATAACACCCATGTCAGTTAAACATAGATTAAATCCATTGTGTGTAGTGGCAGGAAAAGATCTCATTCAGTTTTTTGCTTCACTGACACAATAGTATTGTCTATTGTATAGTATATCTTTTCATGGTACATAATAAAATCATCAAAGGGGGCAGTAATTTTTGCGCACAGATTTAAATCCTCTTATATTACTACATTCTACAACTTCTCATTTTATTTTATTTTTTACCTACACAGTGTAAAGGGGACAGGTACTCAGAGAACAGATAGGCTCCATCGGGAAATTAGTTGAGGAGAATAGGAACCTTCTGCTAACCTAGAAGAAACAATAAAGAAATAATAATTGTCCTTGCATTGTGGTGACTCCTATTAGCTCATAATACAAGTTTAGTGATCATGGAACAAGTCCCAAATCATTTTTGCATACCTGGCCAACTACAATTATGGCAGAATCAAAATAGAGGAAATTGTTGGGAAAAGGCAAGCCTGTAGTATGGAGAAGCTCCCTATCTATTCACCCAAGTGGAAAAATGTCACTGGGCTTTTACTATCCTTCTGATCATCACTGAAAACCCCCCATAATTTAATAGCAGGGCCATTAATTATATCTGTTAATTAAGATGCCATGTCCTATGCAATAAAAGAGGACTTGCATGCAGAAAAATCTTATGCCAATTAGAGAGATGAATCAACCACACAAACTCTCTAAAGAGATGATGTTCCAATCAACCAATAAGATGTTTATGGGCTAACCTGTTTCCAGTAAAACTTAATGTAATTCCATCTCTATGTTCTCTGACCAGACCAGCGGTTTGAGAATTCAGAGTCCTGATAACAGAAGAGTTCATCAGAATTAAATTTAAGCCATCTAAAACCCAGATAGATTTTACTAAACTGCATTACCGTGTTTCCCCGAAAATAAGACAACCGGAAAATGAGCCCTAGCATAATTTTTCAGGACACTCGTAATATAAGCTCCACCCCCAAAATAAGCCCCAGTTAAGATCATCAGCCAGATGGACACATTTAGTACCACATTTCCCTGAATATAAGCCCTACCCAGAAAATAAGCCCTAATGCGTCCTTTGGAGGAAAAATTAGTATAAGACCCGGTCTTATTTTGAGGGAAGCACGGTAGAGATAGAAAATAAAAGCGGTATGCTCCTTGCCTGTACATTACTGTCATGAAATAGCAAATGAAGTACAGTGCCCCATATTTTGATGCTCCTATGTCATTGCTTATTACAATTAACTCTGATGGAAAATATACATTGAAAGCCCCCTTGGAGGAACAGTTAAAAATGTTCTGGTTACTATTGCTGGTCATACAATGGACTTTGTGATTTACATGAAAAAAAGATTTGAGGAAAGTTTTGTTATTTGTACTTTTTGGAATACAAGTAGTTACATACAGTACTTAAATACTGTATATGAACTAAAGATCAATATGTTTACTTGTAAGGACAGGATTAAGAGTGGTTTTGCTTGGTGCTCTTTTATACCTTAGGCCTTATGCAGTGATTGCCTCTTTTCCTCCAAAAAGTTGTCGTTTTTAATGTGTATACATAGTGCAATGTTCTCAGATTGTGCCCATGCAAGAGAGGTTAGATAATAAGTATTCAGCCAGCTATAGGACAGATGGACTGAATTTCTTGGCATTTTCCTTTATTTTTCTGTTCCACATGACGCCCAGAATAACATTGTCAAGTAGCCATTCAAATGTTCATCTGGTCGTTTCACCTTCAGATCAGAAAGGTCTCACCCTTTTCCATCTCTGTATAGAAACATTTAAATTGCCAATCTCTTTTCAGGATTTTGCCAGTGTAGGATCCTGAACTGATGAATATTCTAGAATCTAGGTACAATATGCCCTCTCACTTGGGTCAATTTGTTGAGTGCATGTCTCAAAAATTATAAGCAGGACATTATTCTGGATCAGGAATAGGATGTAGCTCCTGCTGAACGGAGATGATCCATCATGTCCTTGTTAACGATGTTGCTCATGTGGTTACATTTTTTAAATATTTGCCAAATGTTTCTGTGAACCAGTCCAGTGAATTTGCCCCACATGATCCACATTTCTTATCAATTAATAGCAACTTAGCCTTTCTTGAGCTTCAGTTTATTGGCACTACATATTCTAGAATATTTGTAATATCTCTCAATTTATTGAGAAGATTGGATGTCAATCTGTAGATTCATTATTAAATGTAAACTAACTAATGTTTTTGTATAATCTTAAGCAGGCTTTTAGAATGTAATAGTCATGTTAGTTGCAGCAAAAATAAAGAAATAAAAACCCACAAGAATTCTGGGGGAATTTCAAAGTTTTATACATTTACTATTATATATGATTTTTGGTTTTCTGACTCTTTCATAAGAGATAACCTCAATGATAGAACGTAGTATCCTTCTCCTCTCATCATAATGTATAAATAGATATTCATGGTAATTCTTCATACAGTTAAAAAAAAGTTGCAGATCATACAAGAAATGTGATTAAGTTTAACTATCCTAGAAATGTATCTGTGTGGCAAAACAGCAAATCTATTCTGCTACAGGAAAAACTACAAGGCTGTTGTTTGGTGTTTAAAGCACTACAAGACTATGTTGATTGAGCAACGTATGTTGTCTGAACCCTTTAGAAATTCAAATTAGTGATATAAGACATAAAAATGTCTAATATTGCTGTTTTCTTGAATCAGTGTATCAGTAAAAAGGCAACCAAACAACCAAACTTTAATTTACATGGTGGTGGTGGTGCTGCTGCTATTATACATTCCGTTGGTCCAACACTTAGTGATTCTATGGGACAAGTCTCTCCACATCTTCTCATCTTGCACTATTTCTTTGAGTTTTTCTATGCTCTGTCTGTTGTCAGCTTTGATAGTGTCCAGCCACCTTGTTCTTTTGTGGCCTGGTTTCCTTTTACCACAAATTCTTCTAAACATTATTGTTTTCTTCAGTGAATTCCCCTGCATGACATGGCCAAAGTAAGTGAGACACAGTTTCGTGATTTTGCCTTCTAGTGACATTTCTGATGTTATGCGCTCCAGTACTTGCTAGTTAGTCACCTTTGCTGTCCAATTTGCGTAGGGATTATTAATACAAAAGATGCTACTTATTTATTCATTACATTTATATCTCACTTTTTCTTCGGGAGCTCAAAGCAGTTTATGTGAGGATTGTTTTTCAATTTTTTATCATCGCAACAATCCAGTGAGTTATGTTTGGCTGAGAAAAAGTAACAAAAATACCTGTGTTATGATATTTAAAATTGTTAGGGCAATTAAAATTCATTATGTTAAGTCACTTTCCGTTCTAAAATTTGATTGAAAACCACATTAAAATGACTTAGTTCAGTGCAAGAGCATGTAATCATTTTCATCTAACACGTGTACTTGGCTTTTGAGTAAGTTATCAGGGATTACACTCTAATAACTAGGGGTAGGACAAAAATTAAATTATTTAATTCAGTGTAGATTTATAATTAAAATTAATTCAAATAAAGCACTTAATAGGTTATTCCATGGAACAGTTTTCTATCACACTATATATAATTTGTCAGCAATTGTACAACTCAGCTCTCAATAATCAGTTTAATTCAGGGTTGACTGTAATGTAGAGTAACTTCTGTTAAACTCATAATTCAGTAGGGGCAATACATTCTTACTCAATAACCACCAAGTTCTTTTGGATTTAAGATGTCTTTCCCAGAAATGGATCATGCAAATAGCTCTTTCAATATATTAGATATATTTGCATAGTGCATATGGTGCCTGTGTGAAATGAAATGATTAATAAAGAGCCACCTAATTTGCCTGTATCTTATATAATATCTTGTGTGTGTGTTTATTTAATGTTGCATATTTCTGCAACACTGCACATGTTGATTAAATCATAAATTCTATAGGAATTAATCTACTTATATTGTGAGTAACCCCATTTAATTCTGTGGGATTTATTTCTGAGTTGATGGGCATTGCACTATTGCTGAAGTATTTGAATCTCAACAATCCAAAAGTTTGTTTGTAAAGAGTTCTTTATGATTGGTAATATACAAATTATGTTTCATTTAAAAAAAAAACAGGCAAAAGGGTAAGTGAAAAAACAGTATTTAATTAGTGTATACCTTTTTAATGAAATATACATATATTTGGTTTTGCTTTCAAATATGGCTTAAGCCATAAGGCCACCGAACCTTTAGTCTCTTCCGGAAACATTCTTTATTTGTATCCTATTTAGTTAGCTTCATTTAAATAGAGCCCAACTGTGTTTTTTAGAAAATCTTGCTGCAACTTCTTTGTGACTGAAGCACATTGTCAGTCGACTCAGTATTCCCCATGCCAACTAACAGTCCTTAATAGAGCAATTCAGTTCAGTGAATAGTTCTTAGACTTTAAGGACACAATTGGTTAGCAGAAAGAGTGCCAAATTGATTTAACTTTGCATGAGTGTGAAAGAAGTTGTAAAAAGACACTGTCAGCTAGTGTTGGCATAATTTTGGGTTGTTCTAAATTGATAAATACTGCTATTCAACCAAATATGACTAGAATAATTTCATTACATTATGTTTACGTCTTTTAAAATAGTGTTTGTTCTGTTTTTTTTAAAAATGTAATTTAATCCATTCTCCTTCAGAAACGATTTCTGCATTTAAGCCACTGCATGCGTCTCACCAGTTGTTCACATGCAGAAAATGAATAGTACTGGGATGTGATTAGATATGGTAAATGAGCTAAACATTGAAGCTCTCCTGTCTTGCCTGCCCTCGCTTTGTCAAAAAGTAGTGCTGCTTTTTAATAGCATTAAAATAACAGACCATTACTAGATTTTTTTTAATTATACCAAGCCAAGTGTAGCAGAGAAAGGATAATGTTTTATTAGACTGATGTAATTGTATATACTGAACCCAGAATGGAAGGAAAAAAACCACAAATCCAAGTCTGCATGTAACTGTCTATCAAAGATGAAAACATGATGTTTTGCTTTTCTTAATATGCATGAAGGAGTTTCTTTTACCTGCTTTTTAGCTGGGAAAGGGAAGTGACAAACCATCAAAGGAAACTGCCTGTGTTCCTGTATATAACTTACTGTGGTTGTCATTTGCTTTTTATTTGCTTTCCCACTACATGGGAGATAATGAAACAAGAGAAAAGGTCAAAATGCTGACATGCAGAGGGGAAGAATGAACGTACAGGATAGGAAGTGGGAATATTATAAATGGAAGCATCCTTTTTTCTTTTTATGTTTCCTGTTCACATTCTTTGTAAATTCCCATTGCTTGTATTCTAATACTAAGCCCTAAAATTAGTGAGCTTATTGTATTGTTTTCAGAAAAGTCATTTTCAAAGACAAAAGCAAAAAACAGTTCATTTTATACAATTCAGGCAAAAGTAAGCATTTGTGATTGAAAGCTTTTGCACTCACAGTATATTAATTCCCATTTAATTCAGTAGAATTTGCCTCCAAGGAAAAGTGCAGGAAGATTAGTTTGTGTTTCCATGAACTTTTAGTGAGAGGATTAAGCATGTGCTTTGTAACAAACAGTTCTTATACTAATATGATTCATGTCTCTAACCTGTATATACTTTCCAAATTGTTACTATGTACATTTTCAAAATGATTGCTGAAGGTTTATAGGGAGAAGTAATACCTGTGGTAGAAATGTTTAAACTATGGACTGAACTATGATTCAGAACAATTTTACATGTTTTAAAATAGTTGTGATTCACGTTTTTTTTCTTATTCACATTCTTCCTAGTCAATTGTTAAGTTTTAGAACATTCTAAAAATAAATATGAATAAAATATTTTTATGTGCCATGCAATTATGTACTTTTTCAATATTTAAAGACATCTTCATCTTTGTCTTGCTATTGCACTTATTGTCAAATAAAGTATTACATTATAACATGTCAATTTCTTCCAGAGAAAGAACAAGAATGTTGCCCAAAAAGTGTTGAAAGTGTCTAAAGATTTGGAAAAACTTAAAACAGAAAATCGCTAAACGTTCAAATCAATGTAATGTGCAAATGTGGCTGAAATATTTGTTTGTACAGTTTTGATGATATCATAGATTAAATCCTTCTGCCAAATTCTAAAGTTCCTCAGGCTGACCAGTTCTGACTACAGAATTGTGTTGTATCTCTTGATAATTGTATTTATACTGCATAGCAACAGGCTATTATAAACAAAGGAGACACATAACAATGTAATTGATACAGTTCTCTTTGGGGCTAAATAACTGTACTTGGATATCATAGATTGCTCATAATTAGATCAGAAAAAAATTGAATGTCATGGCTGTTTTTAACAGAGACCGCCTTTTGGATCGCCAAATAATCTGCTGAGTGGCTGACATTTTATCGAGGCGTAAACAGGGTTATATGGATATCTGAATTGTGTAGTGATTTAAAAGTGGAGTGGCAGCAGCTGAAGCACATGGTAATGGGGTACCACATTTGGTTGAGGAATATCTGGTAGCACTGCATTGGTGATGGCTACAGAGCTGGTTGTGATGCTCACTCAGATGGTGATGGCAGCAGTGGGTTTCAGGTCTAATTCTCAATCTCCACCTGAACAGTGATGGTGATGGTGACCCAGGAGACAGTGCTTAGTGGGAGCAGGAGTGAATTGGCTGGAAGAGGGCTGGCTGCATTCAGCAGCTGTCATGAGACTTGCACCCTACAGTTAGACTCAGAGGAATCGCGGTGTGTACTGTTGGTGTAAAATGAAATTAGAGATGACCTTGGGGAAGGTATGAAAGAACAGTTAAGGAGTGATTTACAGCAATATTATGCAGAGATTGAAGAAAATTTGAGAAAGAAACTCAAAATAACTCTGCCTTAATTTTATTTGATATGAGAGGGGACAGAGAGAAATGGGCAGGATTTCAGGGCAGTGTTTAATGCATCCTTGAGGGAATGGTGGTTTCTGTGGCTTTTGCAAGCAATGATCTATCCCCTCAAGAAATCATCCCTCAATTCAATAATGCTGGATTATGTTCATACAGCCCCCAACTTTTCTTTTAGGGAAAGCGATTGAGAAGATGGTTGCTTTGCTGATCCAGAAGATTCTGGAGAAAACATTAGCTGGACCTTAGTACATGGATGGCACTGGTTATACTTCGTTACAATTGGATGGGAGTGATGCATCCATTCTGATCTTCCTTAATTGCTCAATAGGTTTTAATACCATCAATCATGGTATCATTTTTTATTGGCTTCTGAGTTAGGTGTGAAATATTTCTCTATCCTTTTGTGTTGATTCCAGTTAGTGTAGATGGGGAGAAAGGTGTCAAGCCATAGATCCCTCCTTCATGAATCTCCTTAGAGTTCTACATCCTCTCCTTTTATGTTTAACATCTACATGAAGCCACTAGGTTAGGTCATTACCTTGGGATTAAAAATCATCAATTCACTGTTGATACTTAGAAATGCATCTCTATCCTGGGCCAACCAAGCTGTTAAGACAATTTCTCGGTGTCTGGAGGCTATAGTGGTTTGGATAGAGAAAAAAAAAACTTTGGTTTAACCCTGTCAAGACTGAGTGGCTGAGGGATTTGGAGGTTCCTTGATCTGAAGACGTCCATCTTTACTTCTGCATTGGTTGCACTCCCCAGATAGAACTGGTATGCAGTTTGAGAAGTCCTCTTGAACTCTGTGCTGTTTAAAACCAGGTGGCAGTGGTGGCCAAGAGAGTTTGTACAAATCCATAGTGTGCACCAGTTGTGAATATTCTTGGATCAGGAAGACCTGTTCACACCCACTAATTCCTTGTTATATCCTGCTTGGACTATAGGTAGTTCTTGACTTACAACTATTCATTTAGAGTTCAAAGTTACAACGCAGAAAAATTTTACTTATGACCAGTTTTCACACTTATAATTATTGCAGAATCCCCATGGTCATGTGATCAAAATTCAAGCATTTGTCAACAGGCATATATTTACAACAGTTGCATTGTGCCAGGGTTATGGGATCACCATTTGCAATCTTCCCAGTGCCTTCCAACAAGCAGATTTATTTAGCATATGGCATACAAGGCCAGGGAGGCTACAGTGTTATACACATGATAGATGTCTTGGCAGCCGACAGTCGCTAGTCCATTTGTTGCACCACTGCACCACAAGAAGGCGAACTAGCTTCATACCAACTGGCCTGCAGGATTCTCAGAGGAACTTGACTTATCCGGGGCTTTCCTCCACCACTCCTCGCCGATCGCATCTGGACAGATCCAGCGCCGGTTCCAGCTTCCCGCACAGAATGCAGCCAGCACTTTCCCACCATTGAAATGGCGTACCTATCTATCTATCTGCAAATAATGATTTTGAATTGCTAGGTGGGCAAGAGCTAAGGATAAGTGACGGGAGCTTACCTACCTCAGGGAGCTGGACTCAAACCACCAGAGTTCTGGCAATTGCTCAGCACATCCAGCATCATTAAGCCTCTGTGCCACTGTGTCCCTTCATACAAGCAAAGTCAATAAGGGAAGCCAGATTCACCTAATGACCACATGATTCATTAACAACTGCAGTGTGGTTGCCACTTAACTGTGGTAAAACAATATCATAAAATGGACAAAACTCACTTAACAACTGTTTTACTTAGTAATGCCAATTTTGGTCGCAATTGTGGTTGTAAGTAAGGACTACCTGTATTGCAATGGGCCCTATATGGGTTGCCCTTGAAGACTACTTGAAGTTACAGTTAGTCCAGATGCAGTATTATGTACCGTTATAAGTATACTACACTATCAACACCATTACTCTGCAAGCTGCACTGGCTCATTATAGGCCTTCGGGTACAATTCGGGGTGCTGATTACCATTGTATAGCTCTTCATTATGTTAAGCAGAGTTATTTGCAGGACTACTCATTTCTTATTGTTCCTGCCTGTTTCTCGAGATACAACAGAGTGGGCATACTTCAAGTCCACTCTATGAATCAGGGTCATTGAGTGATGTGCAGGAGACCTATCATTTTGATTTCAGCACCTACCCTTTGGAACAGTATACTTCCTGTGGTTTAGTTTCAGTCAGTATTGTGGTTTTGTGGTTTTCATGTTCTTCAAAGGGTTTTTCAATGTTTTTAATCTTACGTTAGCTATCAGTCAGAATTTCTAAGTTGATGATCATGCAAATTGCACAAATGTGCATACATCTGTATATAAAAATAAATTGTTCCTATAGTTTGGGAGAGTTGAAGGCAATATTTCTTCTACTAAAAACTTTCAGTCTTTGATAGAATTCTAATGTGTATGTATCCCTTTGCTTTCTAAGAAAACTTACTTCTGATATATTCTTGTATTGAAAAGAAGTATGTGTGGGAGTAAGAAACTTTCCCTTCTAAGGATTTGCATAGTGTATTGTGTAAATTGTATTTGTTTTTAAAATTTTAAAATAATGAGAAAAATTCATAGGTGCTTGACAGAGTTCTAGCTGCTAAATAAAGATAACTCTTATAGGTTATCTTCTTGGAAATGCAGTGCTTTTTAAAATATTATGTGTCTATCTGTTGTATGTCAGTGTACATATTGGTGATAATCCACAAAGGTATCCTTTTGTCAGTTTTTCTGCAAACTATTTATATATATATATATATATATATGCAATGTTTCTCCCATTGAAAAAAAACTATCGAATTATAAGAACTTGACTCACAAATGTTAATTGGATTATAAGCATATAATTCTAAATTAGCATATACTTCAAATCAGTGCTTGGATTCAGTTTAGTTATTATCAGGCATGTCATTTTCAGCATTAGTCTAGTTGGCATGTGGCATTTTCAAACCATATATCATTTCATTGTTTAGAAAGAAAAAAGAAAAAAGAGGTCACCAAAAGTATTCTAATTTCAATTGATTAAAATATCAAATGGATTTTTCCAACAAGGACAAAGTACAAGGATGTAATATAGAGAGAATTCCATTAAACAGGTTCATACCTTTAAATTCTTGGGGGTGGTTTTCTGTCCCAAGGGAATCTGGAGGCCCTACTAGGATCAAAATCTTCAACAGCTATAAAGCAATTATTATTTATTATTATTAAAGGAGCCAGATAGTATTGGAAGACTTATTTTCCCCCAAACTGAAACCTTAGCCCAAGTATTGTGCAGAATTAAGGTGGGTCTCTATGTTGGGAAGAATTTTTTGAAATAGTGCAGACCAAATTTCTAAGGTCTTTCCTCGTTAGACCCAGAGTAACAGCTAATGCTTTTCTTTGATTAGAAGCATGAATACCTAAAATTGAAAGCAAGGCACGGAGGCTGATGTTAAACTACTGACTAAAGCTTCAGTTTTTTTCTCTCAGGTTTACTTCTAATAATAATGGATGATGATTTTACATCAAACTGGAATAATATTACTGTGTAGAACAAACTCTAATGGCATATGGATTATCTACTAATTGTAGACAGAGATGTTTAAAATCTTTGTTTTAAAGAGTAAATATGTCTCAATCTAATATGTCTTCAAATTGTTCTAAATATTTAGTGAACAGTTTCAATAATAATGAAATATTCACATGCAATACTATCCTTTGTTTTCTCTACAGAAAATACCATGGGGTGCATTAAGAGCAAGGAAGATAAAAGTCCTACCATGAAATATAGAACTGAGAATACTCCGGAGACAATTACCTCCCCTGCCAGCAATTATGGATCTGATTCAACCCAAGCTAATCAGTCAGCTGCAGTAAAAGGACCATCGGTTAATTTTAATAGCCATTCCATGACTCCTTTTGGTGGGTCATCTGGTATGACACCTTTCGGAGGAGCATCTTCTTCATTTTCTCCAGTGCCATGTCCATATCCTAGTAGTCTAACAGGTAAGCATATTCTTAAAATTACCACTAGATCGCAAAAAAACCCCTTCAGTAGTACTGAAACAAGAGTTGTATGTGTTTAGTCTAAAATGTGTTATGTTATTAAAAAAAACTGTTGTAAGTTTGTACAAAAGTCAAGCAGTATTAGAGAAAAGCTTGATTTTGCTGCAAACAGAAATGAGTATCCTGTGCTCCAAGCAATGTGCAAAAGATGATTAAAAAATAAATACATAAATTGTACAAAACAACTTTCTGCGCCAACAATTGTACCAATGGTTGACTTCTCTTTAGTACATTTATCAACTTCCCAGGTTTTATGTAAGACTGATGCTGATTAGTTACTTACATGAAACAGATTCTTCAGGATCATGCATTCATATATACAGGTGCAAACTTGAAAAGTCATAGAATTTTTTCAGCAGAACCATGTCCTCTGTGAATATCATGCATGTCTGGGTGTAGATTCAATTAATGATAATCCCCACTAAGATGAAACCAATGATTCCTTTAATCATAAGGAAAAAACAAGGTCACTTGACCATCTAAAGAACCTCAGTTATGAATAATTTTTATGATGTTCTATGTGATTCAAAGTGATGGTTGGCTAGCCGCCTTGTTATCTTGAGCAGGGGATGATATTCATACAGTGACATAAGAAAGGATCACTCTACTACACGGGTGTCAAACTCGCCACGTCATGTGACGTGTCGCGACATATCGCAACTCTTTTTACATTGTCGGCAATGGAGTGGGCGTGGCTTCAGTATGATGAAACCGGCCTATGGGCCGGCAGTTTGACACCCCTGCTCTACTAAATGTTGCAGCTCTCCGAGCCCAAAGGTTAAAGGATAGCATTGAATAAAATATGTAGTGTTGGGCAATTTTTCAACAAACCTTTGGCATAGAAGTATTGTGATGAAAGACTGTCTATTTTGCCATCACTCACTGTTATATCCAGCAGGTATTGCATTTTTAATCAGTTTTTTTACAAAATGCTATAGGAATCGACTTTATTCACAGAAATTCCACATGTTTGGATGGAAAAGTCAAAAACAAGTGTTCAGACCTTTAAAATACCTCAGGTTTTTCTTTGTAAATAAAAGCCTAGTGTATTTTATCATTTTATTTTGTCAACAACATAATTTTCAGTAATATAGATACTGAAATTCATTTATTTCATCTTAAAATCATCAAAAGTCATTTAAAAAATATTAACAATAATCTTAAAATTTCCCTATTTTGAGTTGCATTCTTTCATTTAGTCTGCTGGTAATTTATTTTATACAAATGTGTGTAAGAAATCATTTTTTTCTGAAAATGTATGAATATTGATAGACTTGATTATTTCTAGATCAGAGGCCCCCAACCTTTTGGGCACCAGGAACCGGTTCTGTGGAGAAAGATTTTTCCACGGACCAGAGGGGGCGTGGTTTCGTGTGCTGCCTGTATCCAGCGGATGGGGCTTCACTTGTTTGCGTGGCCCAGTTGCTGCTATGCCATGGCCCGATTGTACAAAAAAAAATAAATGCGTGGATTAAACATGCTAGTTACTGAGGAAAAAATCTGAAAATGAAACATTTTGGTACCTAATAATCATGATTTATGTCATAATGAAGCTAGCATGCAGTAAACTAATCTCAAGCATGGAACAGAATGCAAGGAGCTCAGTGTTCTAGATCTCTTCAGACTTGAATTTATGGACATCTCTTGTAACAGCCTGAATATGCATTTGTGCTCAAGGAATTTCCTCATAATTTGAGAAACCTCTATCAGCCTCTAATTAATCTTTTTACTAAACTGCAAAGCTTCCAAAAGCTTTTCTGTGGCAAACTTCCCAACATCACCACTACTCCGCATACACGCCAAACAACACACACACATACTCTCACACATTATATTTGGACCCTACGTTAGCTGGTTTGGAATTGTGCTATGGTAGCAGTAATAAGAAGTCCGTTTACAGAAATGATCATCTATAATCGACGTAAGTGTTTAGAAAAAAATACATATGGTGAAATGTTTTGGTTTTGGCAAACCCAAGCACTAAAAAATGCTTTAAGGAAAAGTCAAATTAGATAATTAACTCTTTCCATATGGATGTCTTGGTCTAAGTGCAGCCAAAAAGATTCCTAAATGGGAATGTTTGTAGTGTATGTTGAATTTCTAATAATTCAGAATCCAGTTTTCCATCAGGCCTTAGGGATGGAAATGCTATGAGCTATTCCATCTCTTTCAATTAGTAAACGTACACTCCCTCAGGTCCTGCTTTGCTGCAGGGGGAGGTTCCTGGGAGGGGTGAATGAAGGATGCCATGCTTGTACACCAAGCATAAATTCTCCTAGCAAGGTCATCCTCAGCATGAAGATCATCCCAGCAACCCAACTAAAGCAAACAGGCACCTATATTGGACAGCAGCAATACAGTATAGGAAGATGCCTGAGGTAGATGATCATTTTAGTATCAAGAGCAAAAGCATCAATTCATATTATATTGAGAAAGCAGTAGTAAACTGTTCCTTTTATTTTTCCAAGTAAGTCAGAAGGGTGGACAAGATAAAGTGATTGTTGATTATAGTGCCATAAGATGGGTCTCTCAAGCATGCTACTGAGGAAGAATTGAGAATCTTTCACAGTACTAATGTCTAAAATATGCCAAATTCTTCAGGACATCTAGTTGCTAAGACCCAGTGTGGTGGAGTGGTTAACATGCTGACCTAGAAACCAAGAGATTTTAAGTTCTAGTCCTGCATTAGGCTGGGTGACTTTGGGCCAGTTACACACGCTCAGCCCAACCCACCTTACAGGGTTGTTGTGGTGAAATTAAGAGGAAGAAGGAGCATTATGTATGTTCACTGCTTTGAGTTTCCTATAAAGTAATTCAAAGTTATTTCCAACCTTCATCACAACAAGTATAAACACATGTTCTATTCTCTTCAAGGCAACAGCTAATTATCTCTTCATTCCCATAAACCTTCCTTTATCTGTAGGCAAATCCATAAAACATCTTTTCAGTCCTGGTGTTAGCAGAAATCCACAAATGATTGCCAGAAGTAACAACAGGCCTTTTTAACATTGATAAAATAAACCAACTTAGATTCCTTAATTTTACTAACAGTTTTAATCTTCATTCACATATTGTCATAGGATTTGGTTTCTCTTCCATTTCTTCTTTATCCCATCACACAGAATTCTTCTTTAGCCAATTTTTTTTTCTAAATTCAATCAGCAAAAATACCTAGATGACTTTCCAAAAGATTCTAATAGCTTAAAAATAGTTAATAAGCAATTTCCAAAAGTCACTAGAAAGCAAGAGGCTGAACATGGTTGCAACCAAAATGGCTATTCCTGCCATTTCCAAGACCCACACCTGCAAGAGACCATTGCCCTTTGATCTCCTAGCAAGGAACAGCACATGTGTGCCATCTCCTGTCCTCTCCTTATCTGGAGAGATTCCATGGAACCAGTCTACTTGTTCCTTGTGGTCAGGTCCACTTTTTCAGAGACAACCTCAATCCACCCTGGACACTGAAGTTACTGAGTTTATACAATACAAATGTTGGGTATACTTTATAAATCAATAAAATCCAAGTTTATAAATTAGTTAATTTAAACATTTTAAATTAGTTAATTTAAACATTTGTAGACTTTCTTTACTTTGAAAAATGCTTACAGACTCAATAGTGTAAAATGTGTGCGAGGAATTAATGAACAGTAATGTATATTAATATATTATACATAGTATAGTAATACATTAGCATGTTGTCAGAAGCACATAATTCTGTAATTATTTATTGTCTGCACAGTTTGCAAATTATATGGTTTTTTACAATGTTTTCTTCATGAAAGTATATGAGTTCAGTTGACATGTTAATAACTTCAGATGTGACGTTTACTCTGTTTTGGGTCTAGAATAAAGTCCATATCATATCACATGTATTCTCATGTTGGGTTAATATTCCTATTTATATTGTTATAGAATAGAATATCTGTATTGTCATTGTGTAACTCACAATGAAATTAAGTTATTAAAAATTAAATTATGTGAGGTTTTGTGTGTGTGTGTGTGTGTGTGTGTGTGTGTGTGCATGCGTTAATCTAAATGATAAATAGCAGTTGCAACAGAAATATTTATTAATAAAAGATTTGTTAGTAGAAAGAATACTATTGACCCCAACATATATTTCAAATGCTTCAGGCTAGTTCATCATTCTTGAGGTGGCAATTTATGTTTAGAGCCTCTATTGGCAAAAACCAGAATTAACATTGCAAAATATATCAAAGATGATTATTGCATTCCTGCAAGTTTATGTTGCTATTTTCTCCCAAATGCTTGAAAGGCATTTTAGTATTTGAATATAAAATATTATTTTTAATAGAGATTTGTTTATTAGATTTTTAAACATAAAATAATCTATCAACATATAATTGTCATGGGCTAGCTTTGAAAAAGAATCCATTATACAAATATCAATATTTATGGAAAAAGTACTGAAAAGGTGTACATGGAGATAAAATAGAAACCGTGGATTTTATACTGGCTTTGATTCTCCATTCTTAACCACAACAAGAAAGATTTGCAGAATTTGACGGCAACTTTATGCATTGGTATTGAAGCACAATAAACTAGAATTTGCAGCCCCATTGAGGATTGTAGCTATATTTAATACCTGATATAGCTTCACTTTAGACCAATGTTTTTTCAGACTTTGGCAATTTTTGGATGTGTAGATTTCAACTCCCAGAATACTGGCTGAAGAATTTTGGAAATTGAAGTCCACACATCTTAAAATTACTAAATTTGAAAAACACTGCTGTACATCTTTCTGGTTAACATATAGCAGTTGGAAGGGTCTATGATAAGAATGTGAACATATCCCAATATCCTATTCATATGTTTTCTACAAACTTACAGGGAAAAGCAGTCTGAAAACTTTAACATGAAAAGCAACTTTTGTAGTTTGAAATTGTTTTAACCATGAAAATATTAAATAAGTTTTTCTTAGTAATATTAATGTATTTAATCAAATGAATAGATTGCCTCAACTATGGTTGCAGACTTAGGCCATTATGAAATCAATGAATGAGTTCAGGTAATGTTTTTATTTTATAACTAAAAACATTGCTCACTTTTTAGTAAGAATATCTATTTTCTTCAAAATAAAATTGGTTAAATGCTTTTGTATATAGTACATGTGTAATCTGATTTGTATGTATTTCCTTTGTCTAGGAAAAAGTATTAATGCCATATTTTTGGGTTTTCCTAAGGGGGTGTTACTGTTTTTGTGGCTTTGTACGATTATGAAGCAAGAACTAGAGATGATCTTTCATTCAAGAAAGGGGAACGCTTTCAGATAATCAATAATACGTAAGTATTGAGTCAACTTATGGACTTAATTACACACTGTTAGCCATTCACATTCCTCTACCTATGTTAATAGTATTGCTGATAAGGAAAAGACTTCAGTCATAAGAGAATAAAAGAGTAAGAAAAATGACCCCATGAGGAGGAGGAGGAGAAGGAAGAGATACAGCACAATTGGATTTGCAAGATTCTATTATTATAGTCAATCTCAATAAAATAGTTCTAACCCTTTCAGTGGAGGTTTTTTTTTTTAATCTCATATACCTAGTATGGCTGATATCAATCTTACAAGTCTTATTGTGTTGTATCTGTTCTATCTTCTTATAATTCAGTGAATTAGAGAAGTGTCTATATGAGCTACTGTCTCAACAGTCTGGTCTTTAAAAATGTTTTATTCTTGTTGCTTTAGCAAAAGGGTTTGCATACCTCTATCAAAGTCATCTTCTTTATTTTCTACAGAACAGATCAGTCTAGAAGCTATAATGGTAAATTGGATTATACCATATGCTTTTAATATAATGTTTTTATCTTTATTTCTAAGACAAGTATATACAGGTTGATCTGGACTTATGATCACAATTGACCCCAAAATTGACAGCTGTTAAGTGAATTTTGCCCCATTTTATAACCTTTCTTGTCACAATTGTTAAGTGAATTGCTGCAGTTGTTAAGTTAATAACAGAGCTGTTAAGTGAATCTGGCTGTCTCATTGACTTTGCTTGCCAGAAGATTGCAAAAAGGTGATCACATGATCCCGGGATGCCATCATAAATATGTGGCAGTTGTCAACTGTCCAAATTTTGATCACATGATCATGGGGATGTTGCAATGATCATAAGTGTGAAAAACTGTTATAAGTCCCTTTTTTCAGTGCTGTTGTAACTTCAAACTAAACAAATGACATGCAACCAAATACATGCAATCATAAATGTAGTTTTTATATGGCAATTTGCAATAAGGCACTTTCAGAAGTAGATTTAATTAATACCAATTAATTCTAATTTTAGTAGAGATTCCAGTATATTAAAGATGGAACTGCATTCTCTGAATATGATCATTTTTCATCTCCTCATTAAGAGAATGTTATTTTTTCAGTTATTCGTCTGTAAAATGTGCATTTTTATTGACAATAGTAAGATTTGAAGAACATTAGAAGTTTTGAGATTTTTTTTTAAATCCCTGTTTATTTTGGTCACCATGGTATAAAAAACATGTCGAAACTCTAGAAAGAGTGCAAAGAAGAGCAACAAAAATGATTAGGGTACTGGAGGCTAAAACAAATGAAGAACAGTTGCAGGAACTGGACATGTCTAGTCTAGTGAAAAGAAGGACTAGAAGTGACATAATAGCAGTGTTCTAATATTTGAGGGGCTGCCACAAAGAAGAGGGGGTAAATTATTCTCTAAAGCACTTTGAGGCAGAACTAGAAGCAACAGATGGAAACTAATCGAGGAGAGAACCAACCTAGAACTAAGGAGAAATCTCCTGACAGTTAGAACAATTAATCATTGGAACGACTTGCCTCCAGAAGTTGTAGGATCTGTTTTTTATTTATCACATATTTATTAGAGGAAAAAACAAATGTTTCTTCCTACTGCATAGTATTTCCCTATATAGGAAAAAACATCATTTATAGTAAGGTCTAGCTGGTGTGCTATTTCATAGATGTAAATAGACATCTCAGCTAAGATGATGATGTATCAGTTCACAGTATTTCATAATTGAAAATGATTTTATTATTGTTGTTCATATATATTCACTTTAATTACATTTTTCCCTGTCCTCCCTTCCCCCTAGGGAAGGAGATTGGTGGGAAGCAAGATCTATTGCAACAGGAAAGAGTGGCTACATTCCTAGCAATTATGTGGCTCCTGCAGATTCCATACAAGCAGAAGAGTAAGACTTTATAATGTCCTTAATCATTTTTATCTGTAATAATTCAGTGGCGTTCAGTAGAATTTAATCACTCAGAAGACTTATTAGATACAAGAGGTCTTCGATTACAGCATTTGCATGAATTAAAATTAATCTCTTAAAATATGTTTGATATAGAGGAGACTGACTTTCTTAAAAAGTATTTTTAGGTTATTTTTAGAATAAATGGTTCAATTTCACATGTGTTAATATGAGTTGATGCAGGTACAATTATTGACACTTCACAATCTTTTCTTTTTTTAAAAAAAATATGTTACGTTTTATCAATGGGAATAAAATACAAAACAGGAAAAAAATAGGAAAAAAACATACATCCAACAGTGACAATAACAAAAAAAAGTGTGTACAAAAAAGAAAAAAAACCCAACATCCAACATTAAACATAAAAAAATCCACCCTAGCTGAATGCTGAAAAAAAAATAAACCTGATAAATTCTCCTCCCCTTATATAATAAGTCTGCAAATAGTTATAAACTTTCTCATTCTTATTTAACAAGAAAAAGATATAGATCCATATTTCAGATGATGAGGTCTCACCTCCTCATCATAGAGACTTCACAGTCTATTCTCATGGAACCGATTTCTGTTGAAGACATTCCAAATCTGTATTGTGTGTGTGTGGTGTGTGTAAGATGGACAATCTCTAAACCTTGGTATACTTTTTGCAAAGATGTAAGTATAATCTATGAACATCAGCATACTGGCTAGTTGGTCCTTACGTTGAAACAAGCTCATCTGCTTCTTTAAATCTTCTGGCTAGTTTCTGAGCTTAGAAATACATGGAATTTCTAAGCATATTGTTAAAGTTCCCTTGACCCAGAATTGCTGATAAACTTTGCAAGTTTCTTTCTCCCTTGTCCCTGGCATGCAGGAAAACCTAAAGTGGGAGTATTGTCCTCATGGGAATAATGGTTATAGTTATTTTTGGAATCCAGATGTCATCCACATAGGATCCCTCAGAGCTTCAGCTCCAATGCATTATTAGCCAATACAATAGGAAACAAAAGAAAGTGGGGGAGGGACACACTTCTATTTTTTTCTCTGCAGAGGAAGAAAAAGAATCACTTAACACCTGCCTGTTTTAAATTTGTTTATAGTTCCATATAACAACAACAGAGAGAGAGAGGAGGAGAGAGCAGAGAGAAGAGAGTCACTTTGGTCTAGTGCAGAGGTCCCCAACCTTTTGGGCACCAGGAACCGGTTCCCTGGAGAAAGTTTTTTCTGCGGACCGGAGAGTGCATGGTTTCGTGTGCTGCCTGCATTCCCTGGATAGGGCTTTGCTTGTTTGTGCGGACCAGTTGCTGGCATGCCGCAGCCCGATACCTATCCACGGACCAGGGATTGGGGACCCCTGGTCTAGTGGTTAAGGTACCAATCTAGAAGGCAGGAGACCATGAGTTCAAATCCTTCCTTAGCCACGAAAGCTAGCTCGGCAACCTTGGGATAATCACTCTTTCTCAGCTCAACCCACATCACAGGGTTGTTGTTGTGGGGAAAATAGGAGGAGGAAGGTATGTTGGGTATATTTGCTGCCTTGAATTATTTGTAAAAATAATAAAGGCAGGAAATAGATAGACAGACAGATAAACCTCCTTTGTAACTCAGCAGGTTCGGCTGTGCAGCTTTCTTTTATTGCTTGCTTATATGGCATTATTGTCAATGAAAAGTGATTTAGTACCTCCCTCTGAAACAATGCTTAACATGTTTGGTAATTTAAAAAAATTAACAAAACCACATTTAAAGCAGAAAGCATACAGGAACAACAAAGTGACAAACAATATTTTCTGGTTTCACCTGTACTGGTAATTGCTTTAGTCCATCTGACTTGTCTTGTTTTTCTTCAAAAGTTTAAACTAGTATTCTGGAATATTTGCTTTTGAAACTCTCCATGTATTTAAAATTAGTTTGTTACTGAATATTGAATGGAAGGGCTGAAACATGGTTTTGTTTGTTTTTTGGATAAAAGTTCTAGATCTTATCTTGGCTTATGTATTTGTGATCATATCACATTTAGAAACAACTTTGATTTCTAATCTATTTTAAAAGTACAGAGATGAAATTATATGGAAAGCCCCTGTTATAATGAATATTCTGCAGTCTCATCTTTGTAATGTAATATTGTTCCATTGCTATGTTAATCCAATATCACAACTAAATCTTTTCTTGAACATATTTCTCTTTGAACTTTTTAGATGGTATTTTGGTAAAATGGGCAGGAAAGATGCAGAAAGATTACTTTTAAATCCTGGGAATCAGCGTGGTATCTTTTTAGTCAGAGAGAGTGAAACTACAAAAGGTATCTGTCTTTAACTTTATAACTGAATAAAATTAAATTATAATGAATTTGTAATTGTTTATAAGTGTGTTTACAGAAGCAAATATTAAATTGTTTTTTTCTAGGTGCTTATTCCCTTTCTATACGTGACTGGGATGAGATTAGAGGTGATAATGTGAAACACTATAAAATTAGAAAACTTGACAATGGTGGATATTATATAACAACAAGAGCACAATTTGAATCTTTACAAAAGCTGGTCAAACACTATACAGGTAGGTTCTAAATGCTACAGCTGATTCTAGAAGTAAATCATAGCCTTATCAATATATTTCTGAAATGCATGACTGCATACATGACTGCATAAGAAATATTTCTCTGATTGCTAGATCATGCTGATGGCCTGTGTCATAAATTAACAACTGTGTGTCCAACTGTGAAACCTCAGACACAGGGTTTAGCAAAGGACGCCTGGGAAATCCCTAGAGAATCCTTGCGGCTAGAAGTTAAGTTGGGCCAAGGATGCTTTGGTGAAGTTTGGATGGGTAAGTGTTACATGAGGAGAACCATAACTCTTATCATTAAATCTAAGGCTTATGTGCATAATAGGTTAGTTCCAGATCTTATTATCTCCAAATTTTAAAAAAGGATCTTAGATTGCTGAAATGGAAAACATCTTTATAATACTTAGAGAATCACTTTAAATCATTATAGACAATACTGGACTTTTCAGACTTATTTCATAGACTAAAAGCACTGGAAAATTGTTTTTAACTTCTGTTCAACATTTTTAAAAATTGGTTATTTTACACATACCTGACCCCGCTGCAATATTTATATTATACTGAAAATCTTTGTATTGTAACTGATAGCATAATGCATTTATTACGTAGGTACATGGAACGGAACAACAAAAGTTGCAATCAAAACTCTAAAACCTGGTACAATGATGCCAGAAGCTTTCTTACAAGAAGCTCAGATCATGAAGAAATTAAGGCATGATAAACTTGTTCCACTTTATGCTGTAGTGTCTGAGGAGCCTATCTACATTGTCACTGAATTCATGGCAAAAGGTACATTTTACCTCTATATTGAAATCAAATAGGAAAGCAAGAGTATTGTATGAATTTACTATGGAATTATTAGGGCAGAATAGACAGAAAAGTATTTTATCATGATAGATTCCTAGAAGTGTCTGCCAGGACTTTCATTGCAGATTTTGGTTCTTCCCCAATGAAACAGGTAAGTTAGAGTTAGAAAACAGTGTGTGGGCTGCATCAAGGAAGTTTAGTTATGGGACCAGGTTTCTTTCTTACTGTTTTTATTGGGTTTTTTGTTTCATTTTTGTATAATATCAGTTTTATATAATTGTTGTGAGACACCCAGAATTATGGTTCTAAGATGGGTGGCAATCAGGTTTTTTAATTAAATAAGTAAATAAATAAATTTGCCCCCTTAAAAAAAAAGACAAAACTATCATTTCATATTATTCTTAATAACGTTGCTGGCAGTCAGCAGGAAACATATTCAGGAAGCACTTGCTAGGTGTATATAAAAGGCATTAATATTTGCAAGAATCAGATAGTTACATGAATTAATTATTAAATTAAAATTATGTGAAATAAAAATATTTGCTTATTTTTATTTTTTCTTAGTATTATTCTCATATTAAGAGTAATATAAGAATATTATTTCTCAGTATTTCTTATGAAGATCACAATGTTTTGTGTGGGATTGTAGGATTTCTTATATGAATAAAAGGATATAGCTCTGCGAACAAGGATTATTTAAGCAATTGCTGCATTATAACCTGTTTGAACAAAGTTCAATATAGTTAATATTACTTATAGTTCTCAGTTGTATATTAAACCACAATTTCATTACGTGAAAATGAAAGCAAATGCTTTTAGTCATCTTTTGTGGTAAACAAAAGAGAAGAGGAAAGAAACCACAAAAGCTCAATGTTTCTGTGAGTCATTGGTTCTCAACCAGTGATACACATAGCACAGATATAACTCAGAAGTTGCCTAGATGGCACCCAGAGGAAGTCATTGGAATTTTATTTATCACATCTTCAAAATTTATCCTAAACAAGAGCTGTAAGAAACGAATGTCTGTTGATATATAAATGAAAAAGAGGGTTTTTTTGCTACGATAAGATCTAGGATCTTTGACAGATTAATTAATGGGACTTAAGGTATGAAAGACTAAAAACACAGGTAATCCTCGATTTACAACAGTTTGTTTAGTGACTGTTCAAATCTATAATGGCACTGAAAAAAGTGACATTACCATTTTTCACACTTAATGATGGTTACAGCATCCTCTCGGCCACGTTATCAACGTTATCAAAATCCAGACACTTGGCAACTGATCGTGTTTATGACCGCTGCAGTGTCCCAGAGTCATATGATACCCTTTTGTGACCTTCTAAGAAGCAAACTCAGTGGGGAAGCCAAGATTCACTTAACAACCGTGACACTAATTTAACCACTATAGTTATTCACTTAACACCTGTGGCAAGAAAGATTGTAAAATGGAGCAAAACTCAGTTAATATCCAATATTATTTAACTTTATGGAGCTTTTTATATTTGAATTATAAAAAAGTCAGTTTTATTGTATTTGAGAGAATGAAATTCCGGCTAGGAATATACATCATACCAAGTCATTTTGATTTAAGTTCACAATCATTGTGGTTTGCAAACTATGGTTTATAATTTGGTATATATGGTTGCAGAGCCCTTTTATATAATTCCTAGACCCATTCAGTTAACAAATTAGAAGCACAATTGTAGTGTAACCTCCAAAATAATTCCATAATATTTGTTCTTCTCCAAATCCAGGAAAATAAATAGTTGACATGACATTATCTAGTTCTTCATCATTCTAACTTTTCGAATCCTAGACTGGTTAGAGAGGGCACTGTGAAGTGGTATATAAGTCTAAGTGCTATTGCTATTGCTGTCTTTTAAAAAATGTTAAGTGAAGCTTCTGGACACCAAAAGCTTGCCTATAATGCAATACTGCATCCAGTTTTGGTCACCGCGATGTAAAAAAGATGTTGAGACTTTAGAAAGAGTACAGAGAAGAGCAACAAAGATGATTAGGAGACTGGAGGCTAAAGCATATAAGGAACGGCTGCTGGAATTGGGTATGTCTAGTTTAATGAAGAGAAGGATGAGGGGGTACATGATAGCAGTGTTCCAATATCTCAGGGGCTGCCATAAAGAAGAGGGAGTCAAGCTATTTTCCAAAGCGCCTGGAGAGGCAGGACAAGAAGCAACGGGTGGAAACTAATCAAGGAAAGAAGCAATCTAGAACTAAGGAGAAACTTCCTGACAGTGAGAACAATTAACCAGTGGAACAACCTGCCTCCAGAAGCGGTGAATGCTCCAACACTGGAAGTTTTTAAGAAGAGACTGGACAGCCATTTGTCCGAAATGGTATAGGGTTTCCTGCCTGAGCAGGGGGTTGGACTAGATGACCTTCAACTTTACTACTACTACTACTACTACTACTACTACTACTACTACTACTACTACTACTATTATTATTATTATTATTATTATTATTATTATTATTATTATTATTATTATTATTTTGATATTAACTGTGATAAAAATGCCATTGGTCTGTCTTTGCTCCAGTTCTTGCTGCATTAACTGCTCTTACATATACGACAGATAACAAAGAATTATTGCCATTTTTTGCAGTTTCAGGAAGTTGGTAGACATATATTTTAGTAAATGCAGACATCTTTTGCATTTGCTTGTCCTTTCAAAGTTCTGACCCATTATAATGTTTCATGACTGGGCGGAAAAAACTCAGAGGTAAAGCAGCAACACCTTCTAACTGGATGAGACAGGTTTCTTGAAGGATCATTTAATTGAAATAATTATGCGAGAAGCTAGAATACAGCAAAGTCGGTCTCTAATGTTATCTTCATTTACAAGGATGCTTCTGAGCTTTACATAGGCCCCAAAGTATTCTTAATGAAATAAAACAATGGGTATCTGCTGCCAGAAATAAAAAGAAAACGGGCTGAAAACAGTATCCTGGCAGTGAGAAAGTGAAACAGAGACTATTCTCATCAGTTTTTTGTCACTGGCTAATTCCTTCCACTGCAGACTTATTGTGAATAGGCGATACTCCTATGGCAGCCATGTTGTGAAGACTGCTTACACATTCAGAGAAATCTTAATATCCCCCCAAGCCCTGAATAGATACTTATCTCTAATCCAGGTACTATTTTATATGTCTTGAAGCAACATTACTTGACTTCTGCCCATGACATAGAAAATAAATCCAATATTGAATTCATATTTATTTGCATACGTCACTTCTGAATAAATAAATGCAGGGTATAAATCAATAAATAAAAACAAATAAACCATACAAATTATAATAAATTCCTGGCTCACGAAACTGCATATCTGCTTTTGGGGGATGGGGGGGGGGACTCACGTATACAGCCATTAATATTTAAATTGTTGCAAATGTCTGTTAAAACTATGATATATCCAAAGGATTTGGTTAAATATGTTTTATTTTATACATGCCCAAAATTACTATTCATTCCAAAATACTACATAGTAACATATAAGTATTGCTTTATCTGTTAGCTTTATATTGATATTAATAGAATTTTATTTTTAACTATGCCTGAAGTATATATAGAGTTTGAAACTGAAATGTAAATAAAGTATTGTGATACCATTACTATAATTATATTAAACGGAAGCTGTTGTTTTTTGTATCTTTCTGTAGGAAGCTTACTAGATTTTCTCAAGGAAGGAGACGGGAAATATTTAAAGCTTCCCCAACTGGTGGATATGGCTGCCCAGGTACTTATTAAAATATATTGTTTGATTATTAAAACATTCCAATATTACAGCCATTGAATAATATAGAAAGGGTAAAAGTAGTTGCTGATTCTGTCAACAGTCTGATAATAATTATAGATCTTCAGGCGGTCATCTGCATAGGTTTGTCCCTACATAGTAAGGCATTCTGGAACATTCTCTAGTTCAGTTTTTTTGGTGAGAAGATTCTCTAAAGCAGGAATTTCTAATCTTTTTGCCATTACACCTCCCCTTTAACATAAGTTTAACGTACACAACTTCCCTAAAAATCCAAACACCAACATGAATACAAATGAAAAAATACAATGAAACTTTAAGAAAGGATAATTTATTCTAACAACATAACTAGAAAGTTCTTCACACCTCCCCTGGACTTTGTCTGCACCTCCCCAAGGGAGCTACATCTTGGAAAAGGCTTTTCTAAAGTATCTGCCCACTGAACCTCTCAGACTGCTAGTATACTCAAAGAAAGAAAGTATCCTGCAGAGGGTAACATGGTGAATCAACATGACAGGTGACATGTAAGCAATCTTTTGTTATCATTTGTGGGTTTTTATGGATTATATCTGTTGGGCCTTTTTTAGAAACACTTATAAGTAGTGGCATAAGCAGAAAGCATTCAAGAATGTAGGTTTCCAATGAGTGTCTCTACTGCAAACCTAAGAACGCCAATATGAAAGAATTCCAGTGTCTACTATGTGTCAAATGCAAACCCTATTTATAGTGAAATCAACATTCAAAGTTTTGTGTCTTGTGTCCACATGTGCACAGTGCAATGGCCCTAAAATTCTCTCTTTTGGGCAAATAACATAGTTTCTAATTATTCCTTATTGTGATAATATAATAATCTCATTCATTTCATGCTATTTACTTCTAAACCTGTCAAAACCTACTATGAACACAATATATAGGAGAAAAGCTATCTTCTCAGTGATCACATCAAAATGAGGGAAATAATAGCAGGTTCAAAACTGATATCTACTATAATCTAGGCTTCGCAAATGTGGATGGTATAGACATAATTGAGGTCCTAAATATGTGATTCAGACATGGCAGTAACTGCCCTGGGGAAATTGCCCACAAACAACAGATGGCACAGGCAGATGTTGTAGTTTGTCAAACAAAATCATTTCAATAGTGGGAAAACTTTTGCTAGGCAGCAAATGAAGGAAGTTTGAATCAAATAAAACGATTTCATGCTGTCAAGGTAAAAGACAAAACTCCTTTTCATATCGAAATGGTTATTTCAATGTGGTTGGTAGGATAAGGGAAGAAAGCTGAAAAAAAAACAATGTTCTCACAAAGACTTTAGAAAATATTTTCAGAATGAAGGTAGAATTAGGGCACAAAGTAACTTTGTTCTTAGCTACACAATGTACAATGAGGCAATTCTTTAGAAGCAAATAGTTTGCTTCTTCAGAATATTGGCATATTTTGCAAATGTAACAACTGTTCAAAATGTTACTTTAAAGGGTAACCTATGGAATGAAGTGATAGTTAAAGAGTTGAACAGTGGAGACAAGTTGAGACAGCAGCAAATAGTCTCTCCATTGTGGGTGAACTTTGATACCAGAAGATAATAAGATGACAACCTGACCTATAATTTGAGGATCAAAAAAGTATAGAATGCGAAAAATCCACCATCATGTCTATGAAAGACTGATAACAACCAAATAATTTTTAGTGAATATACAAGTTTTTCTTTTTTAAGAACAAAGAAATTGTGAAATTAATTCCACAGAGCAAAACACAGGGACTGACACTATTCAGCTTTTAGGTAAGTCAGACAGCCCACTCTGCCCTGTAAAAAGGTATAGCGGATTGTTTCCAAAGAAAGGTATCATTTGTGCAGAGGTAATCATCTGTAACTGGCTGATTTTCCAAGTCAACAGTCATAGCATTTGGAATCTTGGATGGTGCATCTGGCCTCCACATGAGAACACTGTAGGAGATTCTTGATAAGGAGATTGTGTTGAAACTTGCTCTTGGCTAAATGCAATAGGTCTGTGCAGACGATCCTGTCCCAACAAAGCTTCATGACTGCCCTTGTGAGCAGAGGTATCACAGGATACACTTACAATAGGATGCCTGTCCAGTTTGGAAAAAGAATGCATCTGAGAGAGAAACAGGATGCTTTTGAAAATTACTGCAACATAGTATACTGTACTGTATATCGGCGGTTTTGAATATTCATAAAATGATCATTCCTAACCATGAAAAATTCTGTCAAAGAAACAGGATCACAATTTGAAGTCCTATGCCACAGTCCAAATATAGCTGAGAATATCTGCTACAATAATTCATTTTTAGGGGGATGAATTATTAAAAATGTGATTTGAAATATACCAGTGCTAGGGTAGGATGCACTCATGGAGTTTCTCTGGGCTAGGCTGGAATGCAACAGTAGATCCTTTGTGTTTATAGACCTGTGAAGGTTATAAATGTGAAGAATGATCATAAAGTTGCTTTTATCATCACTTTCATAACTGCAAAAGTCTCCAAATGAGGCAGTTCTTAAACAAAGACTACCTATATATTTCTTATTCTAGTCCTTTTAATTACAAACTGCCCAGAGTTGCTCAGGAATTTAGCTATTTCAAAATCAAATAAATGAAATACAATATTCAAGTTTGACTAGTCAATAATAGGAAAGAAACCTGGCAAGATCCATGAATTAATGCACTTGATTGAATGTAAATAACCTCCAACTTGATTGAACCCAGGCTCACCCATATATACCACACTATTTGCATCAGACAAAGGCAAGATTTTCCCTCAGAGACAAAAAGATTTAGATTAGGTTGAAGTGGTATGTGAGGTCACTTTAAAAAGAATTGGCCAAGTAGAATTGAGCTCTATGTGAGATTCAGGCAGAAGGCTCAACATCTCTCTAAATAATTACTACAGGTAGTCCTCATTCAATGAGTTTTCATTTCAGATTGAAGTAGCATCTGGAAGAATATGTTGCAATCCCCCAATCTCTAAAGAAGAAATGCAGATAAATAAGTTTCATATTCTGAGATGGAAGCCAGTGATGCAACATACAAATACTTTTAAAAAGAGAATGAAGCTGAAGCATATGGATAACATCTAC
>NW_015386522.1:526479-557674 GCF_001527695.2 Protobothrops mucrosquamatus
TAATTACTACAGGTAGTCCTCATTCAATGAGTTTTCATTTCAGATTGAAGTAGCATCTGGAAGAATATGTTGCAATCCCCCAATCTCTAAAGAAGAAATGCAGATAAATAAGTTTCATATTCTGAGATGGAAGCCAGTGATGCAACATACAAATACTTTTAAAAAGAGAATGAAGCTGAAGCATATGGATAACATCTACATAAATGCCAAAGAAAGTTCCGGTTATCTAATAGGAGACTGAAATAAAAAGTAGAGCAGCAAAAGATGGGGTAAATTTAGGGTGGAATTCTCTTTCACTTTGTTGTCTTCCCAAGTTTACTTCACTTTCTTATCTTCACCAAGATCAAATAGCCTGGTGTCAAAATACATAGCTCTTAATTTCAAAATAGACGTAGGAAAATCTGGTCTTAGAACTCAGAGAATCAAAGCCAGAGCAGGTATTAAAAACAGTAGAGACTGACTGTAAACTTTGCCCTATGCACAAACTTTCGTAGAAGGCAGATATTTACTCTCTGCATTTGGTTCATTTACAACACCTACTCTCGAGAAAATCATCAAATAAGATGTATCTGAAGGATAAAACAGTGATGGCATACTGTATATGGCAAGTAGTCCCTCGAACTAAAAACAAACACTTGGAATTAACTGCTAGTATTAGAATTTTATTTCTGAAACCAGTGGTTTTCTGAAAGAAGGCCAAGGAACCATACATTAAGAAGTCAAGTAGAAAGAACAAAAGAGAAAAATAAAAGGAAAAATGTGAAAAATAGTGTAGGGAAAGTCTCAAACAGAAATTTTGGGCGGTTGCCTCTTTGATAGCCAGAAAAAGAATTCTGGGCAATTCAGTGTAAGCAGAGACTTTAAGCATGAGCCTTCACCAAAAAAAAAGTCCACTAGAGAATGTTCTAGAAAATTGCTTTGCACAAGTACAATGTGCGTATGTAATACTCAGAGTACAAAAAGAATATAGACTTTTCTAATTTAAGATTATTTAATTCTGTTGCAAAATAATATTGCTACATATTATAGAATCTAAACATTGTAAATCTGCTATTGTGTTTGTAACATGTACCCAGTGAATCATTTTCATGATTTGTGTTAAGTATTTCATTGATTGAATACTACTTAGTTAATAGGATACATTTTTTTTATAAGATTGCTGATGGCATGGCGTACATTGAAAGAATGAATTACATTCATAGAGATCTTCGAGCAGCTAATATTCTTGTAGGGGATAATCTGGTGTGCAAAATTGCTGATTTTGGATTAGCAAGATTAATAGAAGACAATGAGTACACTGCTAGACAAGGTATTTACAATATTCTTTATGTACTGTCTAATATGGTAAATATTGTTTTATTACTACGTATAATGTGTTATTGAATTCTTGATCAGTTCAAGTTAGTTTATGTCAGAAATATAGGGTCTCCTGCTTGAGCAGGGGATTAGACTAGAACAGAGGTCCCCAACTTTTTGGGCACCAGGGACCGGTTCCGTGGAGAGAGGTGTTTTTGCGGACCATAGGGTGCGTGGTTTTGTGTGCTGCATCTCGTGGATGGGTCTTTGTTTGTTTGTGCAGACTGGTTGCTAGCATACCACAGCCCGGTACTGGTCCACGGACCGGGGGTTGGGGACCCCTGGACTAGAAGACCTCAAGGTCTCCTCCAACCCTATGATTATATCCTCTGTGTTCTAGTTTGACTAAGTGCTTTACTAATATTTTAATACTTTCTGAGATAGATGTATATTCTTTATTTGTTTTCCATTTATATAGTCATTAGCAATAGAAACTGGACATTCTCTAAAGTGGATTATTCAATATACTTCTATCTTTTCTAAAACAGTTTTCTAAATTTGTTGAATTATTTATCAACAATATAAATTGCCAGAATAAATCCTTATCTCTCCAAAAGTAAAATTGTTCTTGAATAGGGATTTGTTTCATTATAAAACTTTGAAACATACCATGATTCATATTCAAGGTTATTTGCCAAGCAGTTTATAAAGGAACAGTACCATCTGAACTTCGGATTATAATCAGGTCCTGAAAGCTGCAGTTGTTATGTACATGTTATGTACACCATGCAAGTCATTTGTATAATAGAAAGAATAATTATGTGCTAGTTTTCCACATACACAGATTTACATGGCAACTTTNGTCTGGCCGACGGCACCCTGAGGAGACCCACTCTGTGGGAGCGTACAGGTCGATGGGAGGTAATCTGCGGCAGGAGGCGGTCTCGAAGGTATCCGGGTCCGATGCCATGGAGCGCTTTAAAGATGATAGTCAACACCTTGAAGCGCACCCGGAAGGCCACAGGCAGCCAATGCAGCTCGCGCAGCAGCGGTGTCACGTGTACCCAGTGAATCATTTTCATGATTTGTGTTAAGTATTTCATTGATTGAATACTACTTAGTTAATAGGATACATTTTTTTTATAAGATTGCTGATGGCATGGCGTACATTGAAAGAATGAATTACATTCATAGAGATCTTCGAGCAGCTAATATTCTTGTAGGGGATAATCTGGTGTGCAAAATTGCTGATTTTGGATTAGCAAGATTAATAGAAGACAATGAGTACACTGCTAGACAAGGTATTTACAATATTCTTTATGTACTGTCTAATATGGTAAATATTGTTTTATTAATATGTATAATGTGTTATTGAATTCTTGATCAGTTCAAGTTAGTTTATGTCTGAAATATAGGGTCTCCTGCTTGAGCAGGGGATTAGATTAGAACAGAGGTCCCCAACCTTTTGGGCACCAGGGACCGGTTCCGTGGAGAGAGGTTTTTTTGCGGACCATAGGGTGCGTGGTTTTGTGTGCTGCATCTCGTGGATGGGTCTTTGCTTGTTTGTGCAGACCGGTTGCTGGCATACCACAGCCCGGTACTGGTTCACGGACCGGGGGTTGGGGACCCCTGGACTAGAAGACCTCAAGGTCTCCTCTAACCCTATGATTATATCCTCTGTGTTCTAGTTTGACTAAGTGCTTTACTAATATTTTAATACTTTCTGAGATAGATGTATATTCTTTATTTGTTTTCCATTTATATAGTCATTAGCAATAGAAACTGGACATTCTCTAAAGTGGATTATTCAATATACTTCTATCTTTTCTAAAACAGTTTTCTAAATTTGTTGAATTATTTATCAACAATATAAATTGCCAGAATAAATCCTTATCTCTCCAAAAGTAAAATTGTTCTTGAATAGGGATTTGTTTCATTATAAAACTTTGCAACATACCATGATTCATATTCAAGGTTATTTGCCAAGCAGTTTATAAAGGAACAGTACCATCTGAACTTCGGATTATAATCAGGTCCTGAAAGCTGCAGTTGTTATGTACATGTTATGTACACCATGCAAGTCATTTGTATAATAGAAAGAATAATTATGTGCTAGTTTTCCACATACACAGATTTACATGGCAACTTTTTTACAGTAGTTACCAAACTGCATTCTAAAATGCATAGATTTTCTCCATTATCTGTGTAGAACAATCTCAGCCTTGACAGGAGTACCATTAACCATATGTTAATTTGACAGTATTACTCACTTTGTTGTCACCCACGTTCTACTCCCACATATATTCTCAATTAGACTTTTCTCTTTGAGTATAACAAAGATACCTTTGCAGTTCTTTTTCAGCAGAAAGAGATCCAATCTCTAGATTAGTTCTTATGTTTAACAGAATGGATGCTATTATAACAATAGAAGACATTATCAAATTATCCTTTCCCATAAGAATCATATATGTATATTGTACCACCAAAATAAATTTTAAAATAATTATAAATTATAATATTAAAGGACATTATTTTCTATGTTTAGGGGCCAAATTCCCAATTAAATGGACAGCACCTGAGGCTGCACTATATGGTCGGTTTACAATTAAATCTGATGTCTGGTCATTTGGAATTTTGCTGACAGAGCTTGTAACAAAGGGACGTGTGCCATACCCAGGTAAAAGGAGAAAAATCATTACTAATGTGTGTGTGTTATATCATTGCATAATCTGTTATTTATGTTAGGGATTTTTTTTTATAATCAGCTATTCTAATGAAATAAATTGTGTTAGCTAGAACCATACTTGAGAAGATACTACAGTAAATGCAAACTAGCTATGATACGGAAGCTGCAATTCAATGTGTTTAAAAAATGTAGAGACACACTATTTTAGAACATCAAATTCACTGTGTTCATAAATAACAGACAGTATGCCAGATCATTTTTACCATAGGTTTTTAAAGAAGCCAAAGCTAACCTTTGATGAGCAAAATAATTGTGTTATTTATACAACCAGTTTCTTCCTAGTTTTTTTCTTTTTTTTCTTTTTCTTTCTTTCTACTGTTCTCTTGCATCTCTTTGGAGTGTCTCAGAGGCAGAAAAATACATTGGGAATAAACTGGGAAACAACATATGGACATATCACATTAAGCCACTATTGTGTTCAATAATCCAAATATAACCTCTAGTTTCAAGCCAGAGTTGGACTTTCCCCAAACAAGCTATAGTTTGGAATAGTTCAAAATTTAAAATTTATTTAATGTTATGTGTGAATACAATATATAAATACCCATTCCAAGTAAACCGTGACAGATTTTTGAAACCCTCTTCCGACTTGATAAAATATAAATATTAAAGCTATTCTTTTAATTTTAGGAATGGTCAATCGGGAAGTTTTAGAACAAGTGGAACGTGGATATAGAATGCCTTGTCCTCAGGGATGCCCAGAATCTCTTCATGAATTAATGAAACTCTGTTGGAAGAAAGATCCCGATGAAAGGCCAACATTTGAATATATTCAGTCTTTCTTAGAAGATTATTTTACTGCTACGGAACCACAATACCAGCCTGGAGACAATTTATAAATTGATGGCTTACATCCCATGCACAAATATGCCAAATGTAGAGTACTTTTTTTTAAAAAAAAATCCTTGCTAATTGGAAGAACTCAAAAGAAAGCAAATTGCAATTTGCATGCTCTTGTTAGCTGGCAAACTGGAATTCTGAAATATGGTTGCACAAAACCACTTTTTAAAGTGTTATACCTGTATATAAATGTATCAATGACACATTTTTCTCCCATATTATATCAGGGTCCAAAAAAAAAAATACACTGAAAAAATGGGTGGTAAAATTAGCATTGCTATAACAGTGGAGCTGCTGATTTCTTTTTCTTCTAACTTTTAGGTCATTATTAAAGGGAACTTCACCTATTTAAATATAAACTTCTGAATGGAAATGGTCAAAGGATAATAAAATAGTTTATGGGACCAACAATTCTATGTTAGTATTAAGAGGGCTTTAAATACAAGGTTTTCTTCTAGAGCAGGGGTCTTCAACCTTGGTGACTTTAAGGCTTGTGGACTTCAACTCCCAGAATTCCTCAGCCAGCTTTGCTGGCTGAGGAATTCTGGGAGTTGAAGTCCACAAGCCTTAAAGTCGCCAAGGTTGAGGACCCCTGTTCTAGAGGCTCATTTCCTATTGATCTAGCTAGGGTAGCTCTCAGCGGATGGCAGCACCTGACCAACCTTCTCTGAGTTCAGAAGGTAGACGTGGTTAGTTCTTGGAAAAGTTTCAGGAACATTATAGCTATAGACTAAGTTGGAAAATGGGAAAAATATGGATGAAGGAAATGGAAAGGGGAAAAAATTAACTCTGTATTGTTCCCAAGAAAACTACATGTATGTGAAGTCACCAGGAGTCAACTTCAACTCAAAGAAAATTTAATTTTAAAGCAAGTAATTTATGATAAACTTGATTAAATACTAGACCTCAATAATGGAACTGAAAAGCATGTTGCACTGTGCTGAAACTTTATATTAATATATCATAACTGGAAAGTAGCATATTTTATTTCCTACATAGTACAATTAAGAATGAAGTTAACTTCATAAACCATTAACTCATTTTGTAATTAAGTTACTAGAGTACAATGTTAAACCTGAAACTGCAAAATGCAATCAGAGGTTAAAGATAACATCTTAACCTTCAAGATGTAGTGTTTCAAAGTTCCAATTTCCAGTGAAACATATCCCAGTTTTTTATAAATATATATTTTAGAAGACACATCTGAAAAAGGAAGTAAAGTGGCAAATGCTTATGAAGGCTCATCAATTAAAATGTTCAGGGATTCACTAGATTGCACAGCTTCTTTTTGTTATGTATCTCTGTCAAAGCATTTATGAAAAATACTGTTTAAGATCTTAGAGCCCATCAATGGATCAGATCTAGATATGAACCTCAGTGAATGAAATGAACTTCTATGTGGGGAGACATAGCCCCTCATACTATTCTGGAACATCTTCCAACCCCCACAGCGTACTTTGACAGAGGTAAAGAGTGGAGGGATTGATGTGAATTGTTTTCCCATTTCTGCAGTTCACAGAGTTGTCAGAATTCTGGATTTAGCCCAACATTGTAAGTGTTGGGATAATGATACTGGACAGTAGCCCAACTTTCTAATAATACATAGTGATTCACAGTCAACTAGACAATAAATGGTTGCATAACGATTCCTAAAACTCTTTACAAAACCATCAGATCAAAAATAAGAGTGGGCTGAATCCATCTTCTTGGGAAGAGTTAGATTTTTCGTAACCATTATGTATAGCTTTAAGCTATACGAACAGACTGAGCACCTAAGCCAAATTCAGCTAATGATATTAAAACTGCACACATACACTACTTGCAAGTATACTGGGGAGTAGGAGCTATCATAACCTCTTATCATATCAAGCAATAAAATCCTCTTGGCATTTTAGAATTTTCCACTCAAAACAAATGTTGCACTTCAAAGCTTTTCTGTGAAAATGATAATTACTGCTATCAGAAAAACCACACAGATTTTATATAAACTTATAAAATTGTGCAATCAAGTGGCATTTTCTTTTCTCGTTTATACATCCCAAAACTATGAAATTTTGAAAGGGCTATGTAGCAAATAATACAGGATTGTAATTTCTTTTATATTCTGAAATGGGTAGTGCAGTTGTGTTTATGTAATAATGCATATGCCAGAAAACTAGTCTGGTGTTATTTGGATTTTAATTAAAATGCAACAAATCATTGTAACAAATGTATAGTACTGAAATTAAAAAAAACAGTAATTTAATGAGTTTATTGAAGAAAAATATGTATTTTTAAGCGTTATACCTTCCATGTTTGTTTTTCCTTATTTTATAGTGTATTACCTCAAGATTTTAATGTGAGCAAATAATTCAACACAACACTTTTCTATATATAGTAATACATGTAAAAGTGTGATTATTTTTATAAAATATGATGTTGAATTTGTTTCACAAGATTGCTTTTAAAGTTCTAATTACAAAATTATTTTTTAAGAAAATAACCTGATAAGTTCCAAGTTGCTTTGAAATGAAACAATCCTATCTATACTAAGTTTAATTGACTAAATGTAATTGATTCAGTGAGGCTTACAAGTTGACATGCATAGCACTGCTCTATTTCTTTTTATATTTCTTGATCTTTAGAGAATAATCTGAAGTATGTTATTTTATTTGTATTTGTTAGTAGATTTCAACAGAATACAGAATACATCATCTTGAAGAGCCATGATTCACTTATAAGATTTTTTTTCTTGCCCTAAAAATATTAGAAATTGTTTTAGTCCTTTCTCTGGATAGGTTTGCATATCAAAATAAGCCAAAGCAAGCATACTTTATTATTAAATGATACTTATGCTTCTTCTGTTAGTATAAGCTAAGCAAATCAAGAAACTTCTATTATTGATACGAGCGCGGGATCCCAAATCAAGAAATTGAACTCAGACATTATTCCTGATTTGCATTTTTAAATTTTAATTTTTCTTGATTTGTTTAACTGGTATCTAATAGCAGAAGGAGCTAAGCCAGACAGTGTGCATGAGCAGACTTGTTCTTTTACAGGAAGTCTCTTTCCACTGTATGAAACTGGAATGCTATTTCTTTAAAATGCACTGTCATCTTCCATTAAATATTGGAAAACACTAACCATTACATGTGCATAAGGCACTTTCTTATATTTGCTAACGTTGTAAATGTGTGCATAAGGCACTTTGTTACTTTATAAACACAATAGATATGCAGACATCTCATGGTCTCTGGGATGAAGTATCTCTGTTTAGAAATTTTGGTGGATACTGTACGATGGGCCCTCATAAAAAAAATCATGAAGTATGTTTCCACAATCTTGAAGACAAGTGAAGGCTAGGGATGGGAAGGAGCTACTTATAACAATGTAAAGATCTTGGAATTTCCTCTTCCTGCGCTATGTGATTTGGTGGTTAACTGTTAAGAAAGTACTGTATCCCCTTTTATCTGGGTGGTAACTTTCCTACTAAATTAATTGTCCTTCGTTGGACAGGGAGCAATAAGCACAATTTCTACACATTTTCAGTTAGAAATAAAGGGTGCCACAATTTTCTGATAGGGCTCCTAGTTTCATTGGACCTTTCAATGGGAAAGTCCAGTATAACCTCAAACTATTTTTTGTGAATTTTATTCCATGCCTCCTGCACAATCTTATTCTTTTGTCAATACTGTACAGCATGACCCAGCACCTCCAGTAACACTGTATTTTTTAAAAAGTAGAATTACTAGAACAATTTTCAGAATAACAAATGCAAATTTATTACATTTTCAATTCCTATGTTTATTGCATTTTCAGCACTTCCTGTACTGTAATCATTGTTAACCAGTTAAGAATGATTTTTATATTGTATTGAAAACTATTGTGTAACATTTCTGATAGAAACTGTATTGCAAGCCTTGTGTATCAGTTTTGTTGAAGCTACCTTGTGTGGTAACCTTTTATTTTGTTTGGTTTTCCTATCATACTATATTGACAAGTTTAAATATTTTTAATATTTTATTACTTTTGCATAATTAAACTTCCCAAAGCTTAATAAATTAGTGCATCTTCTGTTACTAAAGTAGAAAAATGGATTAATATTGTATGGAAATTTAAACAGATTAACTTTTCTTCAGCAACTCTTTTTATGTAAGTGCATCCCCAACATTGTATTTAGCATGATACATGTTAAAATTCTAACATTCCTCTAAATTTGTTATGGAGTACAAAATAGTATTTATCAGCTGTGAAATAGAAACTGGTATTGGGGACACTTGCCCTTCTAAAAGTTCCAACAATTTAAAATTCTAAAATATAATTTACAACATTAATTGACAGAGTGCTTATGCTAGCATGTATACTATTATTATGCAATAAAATTAAGCCTAAATTTGACCTAATTGAACAGACCAGGGGTGTCAAACTACCTGCCCACAGGCCGGTTTCATCATCCCGAAGCCACGCCCAACCCATTGCCGGCAATGCAAAAAGAGTCGCGATACGTCATGTGACGTGGCGAGTTTGACACCCGTGGCATAGACAAAGTTAAGTCATATATAACTTATGAATTGAACCAGTTCTACAGTAACATTTTTAATAGACAAGAGTGGTGGTATGCCACTATGCATACTGTTGTTATGCAATAAAATTAAGCCAAAAACTAACTTGGAGTTAACATCCTGTAAGCCAGATCCTGAAGTTGAAACTCAAATACTTTGGCCACCTAATGAGAAGGAAGGACTCACTGGAGAAGGGCCTAATGCTGGGAAAGATTGAGGCCAATAGAAGAAGAGGACAACAGAGAATGAGGTGGCTGGATGGAGTCACTGAAGCAGTAGGCGTGAACTTAAATGGACTCCAGAAGATGGTAGAGGACAGGAAGACCTGGAGGAACGTTGTCCATGGGGTCGTGATGGGTCGGACACGACTTCGCAATTAACAACAACAAAGCTTGTATCAGCAAAATCCTCAGAAAAAGGATTAATAACAGTAAGAACCTCCTTTTGGGGATGCCCTTTCTGATCAACCCATGATGGACCTTATAAGGAGGGGAGGGGAAACGAGAGGGGGTGGGAGATGGTTTGACGTTCTGGACTTTAAAGCTTTTTTTAGATGCGTGGATGGCGAACTACATCTAGGATCTGTATTCTTAACGACGTTATCTAAACTTGAAAAAGCTAAGCAGGATTGAATGTGGCTAGGGCTTGGATGCCACGCCATCCGGAAATCCCAAAATTGAAAAATAATCTGGAAAATACTTTTTTTTAAAAAAAACCAGCCCACTTTTGAATTGCTGCCAAACGCCTCCCCTTCCCCAAAACACTGGTCGTATTTCTTTGGCTACTGGAAGACGTAAGCGGCTCTACACCTCTTTAAAGGATTAGGTTTGCCCATTCATAAAGTTTTCCTAGACCACGTACACACGTACACACACACGCTTTTGACCTGACAACCAATTGCAGAGGTTGGGATCAAAAGCTCAACTTCTGTTTGACAGAGAAGGGGAAGAACGCGACGCGCAGGTCGCCCCTTCCTCCAGCTCCCTCCCCTCTCCAGGGTCGCCACGCCCTCCCTGCGCGCCAATCAGCGTCTAAGAGGAATTCTCAAGCGGGAGAGTCGCTGGGTCTTGCTTCCTGGAGTGCCGAGCGCTGCTTGCGGGATGGGGAGAGGGAGGATCAGGGGTCTGGCTGTGAGCGATGTCCGCTTCCCCACGTCTCTGGCCCACCACGGCTCAGATGCCATGGTAAGCGCAGCGGTGCTCGGCAGAGCGAGGGCGGGGACGGCGGGAGGGCAAGCAGCACCGGCCTCAGGTGCGAGGGTGCCGAACAGTTCTTTGACCCAGTTCTACGGCAACTTGCAAGAGCGTTACTCCGCGCTGTTCCTTCTCGTCCGGAGAGGCTTTAGGCGCAGTGTTTCTCAACCTTGACCATTTTAAGGCATGTGGACTTCAACTCCCAGAATTCCACAGCCAGCCTTGCTGGCTGTGGAATTCTGGGAGTTGAAGTCCACATGCCTTAAAATGGTCAAGGTTGAGAAACACTGCTTTAGGGGCTCTTTCTCCAAGTTAAACAGAGCCCCGTCTGCCTTTTCTCAGGATTGAAGCCTGCTTGCCTGGAACTTAATTTGAGGCAAGTTCCGTTGGTTGGACTCCCGCGATCTCGATTTAAGGCAATTTGGATTAGAGACGCCACGCCAATTTTCGGTTGTGTCCCGTGTAAGTCAGCACTTCTTCGTGTTGCGCTGCTTTCCCAGGTTTCTTTATTTTTCTGTTTAGCATCCAGATCCAGACTATTCCGCAGCCTACGTTGTAATAGAAACGGATGCTCCCGATGGCTTGAAAGGTTGTGGCTTTACGTTTACGCTGGGAAAAGGCACAGAAGTGGGTAAGTTCTTGGGCTATTCCCAGGGCTGGCTTCCCAAATCATGAGAATTTTTCTATAAATAACACCTTGTTTCCTTTTGGAAAATATCCTCTTCAGGACAGACTTTTCTTACATGTTGCTATTTCAACTTCAAAGGCCGGTTTAATCACAACACGTTATGTCACAATTTATTTAATAAACCTAAATTAATAGTACGATAATCCCACTTTGGTTTGTCAATAAATATCATAAGTCATGTTCTGACTTGTGTAAGTGATCAATATTTGTAGATGTGTGCCTTAAAAATGTAATAGTTGAGTTTACCTTGCTCTGCTTGTTGCTTACCTTCTCTCCATTACAACACACCTACAATACTAATATTGTGGTCCTTAAAACAAGCTGTCTCCTTTTTTTTCTCGACATCTGAAGTTTATTGGAATTGAATTGTGTGTGCCTAAAAAAACATTCCTAGACCTCACTATGTCAGTACTGGAATTTCTATTTTTAAAGAAAGAGAGACAGATTCTGGGACCAATCTTGTGTGTCTACGTGTGTTACTTTAATATACTTAATAACAAATGTTTCTTAGATAACAATTACAATTAGATTGTTTTTTTCTATTTTTAGGGGTTTTTTTTCCATTGTTCACCATATTCTAAATGAATAGATATGGTAGTACTGTATTTGTAGTAACCTCTAGATGGTGATTATTTCTTTCAGTTATCAGTGCAGTCCATGCACTGTCAACTCACATAATTAATAAAGATTTGGATGACATAATCAGTGATTTTCGAGGCTTCTACAGGCAGCTCACCAGTGATGGGCAGCTCCGATGGGTAAGATAACTTACAGTATTTTCAACAAGGCTAATATATGGGTGTAAGTGTTCTTTAAGAACATAATAAGAGAAAATAATTTGATTTTATATAGTTGCTTTATTCAAAATGCTACATAAAATAGGACTTTCAAAGAAAATGGTGCTTTAATATGACCTAAAATAGAAATATTATTTGAATTCTTGTATTTTTGTCACCCAACCTTTTACTTATTCATTTACATTTTTAAGTCATAGAATTTTGTGACTTTCCTCACCTCCACCTTTGCAGTTTTGAATTCCCTTCCTATTTTCCCATCAGCTTCTGAGCATATATGAAAAATGTTAACATCAAGGTCAAAATTGAAAGAAAATCCCATTGATCTGATGATCTGAAAGGGATTGGTCTGCATATTGTAATGCAACCCTAAATTTGATCAGTAATTTATTCTTGAGACATTCCTACTCCTAAAATCCATATGGCACCATTTCTTCCTAAAAGCCTAAAAGAAGGCCTTGATAATAACATGGTAGGTGTTTGAGGAGAAGAGGAATTACTAGAAACAAATGTTTATAAGAACTCTCCTTCCCCATCACCCCAGTTTACATATGTGGTAATGCCAATGAATCCTATAGGAGTAAAATTCCCATTATGTGGAAATGGAGTACATAGATAGCATCCTATTGAAATATTGATTGGATAACACATAAACAGTGCTGATCATCTTGAATATTTGAGGAAGGGCTAAATATTTTGTAAATTTGCCTTGGGTTAGGGGATAAATTAGGAGTTCCTCTGAGTAATCCTCATTGGGCAAACATAGTATTAAACACTGATATATTTTGGCCAAACCAGAAAGAGAATGGGGACAAAAGCTCATTTTGCGCTTCATTTTTCCATCAGTAGCAGGAGTCCCTCAATGGAAATAGTGAAGTTGGGCAGTCAACTCTGAACTGTCCTCTCCTTGCCAAGTTTTGTTTAAGAGAATCCTTTTTGAGGCATCTGAAGTTGGGTGTCCTTAACAGACCTGGCTTCAGATCAGTAGCATGATCTTGATATGGGCATAGGCCTGCTAAGATATTGTGTTGTAGTTACTGCTCCGCAGTGGCCATGATACTTTTTAGGACCTGAGCTTTGCTTTTCCAGGACTCTGCCTTAGACATTCTTGCATCCATGGATCTGTTGAGTTAGCTTTCAGAACCTGGAAAACTCAATAGCCATGTCACCTGGGTGAAGATCAAACACAGGAGCTAAATATACCAATGCCACTGTCTGAACTGGTTTGAATACCCAACTCCAGAAGAAACTTGGCTTTTGGAAGACAAAGAATGCACTGAGATCACCCAGACAACAGGCATTGATAAATAGCTGTTGATGCAGACTTCCATCTTTTTTCCCTTCCTTCTGTGAACTTCTGAAGAATTAGAACCAGTTGTTGAGAACCAAGAACATACAGCCTAAAGATACAGTTGGTCATCCATGCCATTTCCCTTTCTTTCTGGTTCTTTTTCCAACCCAATGTATTTATTACATATAAACTGGCTTTTCAGTCACTCTTTCCCTCCTTCTATTCAATTCCTTACTCCCAAAACAAAGGTGCATATAGGAAGAACCTCCTTATCCAAAACTCACTCACTCTAAGACACATCAATTTGTGCAGACACATTTTGGGCTTGTTCACTTTTGCAAAAAGCACACCGTACATGATGTCCATTGTCAGAAAACTTCAGAGTCTAGACCAGATAGTCATCAAAAGTCAACACTGACTCAAAGGCACCAAAACAAAAATTCTGTATAGTTGTAGACTACCACTGTGAATAGTATAGTATTTAATTTATTTAAATCTCACTGAGCACTTTCTTAATGAATAAACGTTTGCAACATGTCTCCTAAACAAGGATGACAGACTTGCAGAGCTGTGAGGAATCAAATAGTTTTTAATTCTGTAAGACAAGATCTTGTGTAGCTAATATGTGCCTAGCAGTTTTAAAATCAAACTTTTTCTTGAAAGTGTCCAGTTCAGTAATCCACAAATGATAGCAAAGATAGAAACCTTACATATACTTGTGCTTGGCTGTCATAATAATTTAATAACATAGGTTTCTTTTTTTTTCTTTTTTTGCTAATAGATTGGTCCTGAGAAAGGAGCTGTACATTTGGCCACAGCTGCCATTTTGAATGCTATCTGGGACCTCTGGGCCAAACAAGAAGGAAAGGTAAAGATTTAGAACAAGTAAACAAAAATATCACTCTTTATCCCTGAACAAACACTGCTCTCTTCCATCCTCTCCTGCAGTGTCTCTGTTTTTCATGGATAAACACGAAAAAGTATTTTAAGTATTTTGTATGTTGGGGATTTAAATTGTTTATATATTCTGCTTTTCTGTAGTTTTGAACCAATATTTTTATAAATTGTAAAAATTACATATCGCTCAATTATTACAAATAGTGTAGGAATGTAGTCTGAGTCATTCAGGTCTTCTCTTCACAGTGCTATTTTTACATTGTCACCTTCTCTATATCAAACTTCAAGGTTTTAAGAACTTTTGTATATTGTTTTGCTTCTATCTTGGTGCTTCAAATCATAGAAGGCAAGAATGCCTTGGAACATATACTCAACCTGGAATAAAAATCCAACTCTTCCTCCCTTCTAAACTGTCTTTCATTTATCATTTAGTTTTGCTGTTTTAAGTTTTTTTTTAAAATAAAAATAGATTATAAAAAACTGTCTTTCATTTATCAGCTTGGTAAAAATGTGATGGCTGATTGAGTAAATAGAACTCCTATAATTTCCAGAACATTGTGAAGATCTAGAAGCCTCCTCACAATATCACTGTAGAACATTATTATATTTTGTAGGGTACTTAATTGATTAGACCAGCGACAAGGAACAGAGCACTCTTAAGAGACTCTCTTTGAATTGCAAGTCCTGGCATTTGTCTCTATTGACTTGGGGTGGCAGAAATAATAGTTCAGCAACTTCTGGCAAGCCACAAGTTGCCCTCCTCCCATACATTGGGCAGGATTTCATCATATGCTAATATGATGAAGTAAAAACAAACAAAATAGAATTCAAAGTAGCAACCCTCAAACAATATGCTAAATGAGTGAATCACACCATACTTACTCATCATCCCAAATTTATAAACATGTATGCCAAGTCTATAAAAGTAAAATGTTTGTTCCAAAAATGAAATGGTGTCAGAGGGATAGCTCTTTCTACCTGCCAAATATTTGCAGGCAAGGAAACATGTACAGGAATGTTACAGGATAAACGTAAAGTAAATTTATACGAAGCAGATACTCTGATTTCAAAGCATTTGTACTTTGTAGTTCAAAGCTGGCACCTTGAATGATGTAGTGGATGCTTTATCAGGCACAGTTTACTATGCAAGCCCTAGAGATTGGATCAACAATGTATCCATAGCTGGCTTGTGGATTGGCCTGCTTTATGTGTAATATGGTGAATATCTTCCCTTGAAGTCCAATATTGAAGAAGTATTGGCTGGAGAATTTTGCTCTTTGTTTGTTGACTCTAAAAAGGAACAGATACATTCCAGATTATGGTCTTAAATATTCCAGGACTCAAAAAATAATGAGAACCCAGACTTCTAGATGTAATAATTAATCAGACAGTGCATTAGAATTTTGATTTTATTTTGGTTGTGTTTGCTTGATTTCTTTCAAAGCTGCTTTCTTGTCAGGATTAGTCCCTATTTTGGATAAACCTCTCCATTTCTTTTACATTTGCTTTTGAATCCTAATAGTTTTTTCCTCAAACCCTAATACTCATTGTTGTTTCCTTTGGAGAGTTCCAAATGAATAAAACAATATTTTAAACAGACATGTTAGATGACATTTGTGAATTTTATAATCTAGTTACATGTCTCAGAAAATCTCCCCATATTGGGTCCCAGATAGTGGCTTACAGCACCCTGGTATTTTGCAAGTAAAAGAAATGGAAGCCTTTTTCATTTTCCATTCTTGCTGCTATAATCCTGACTAGATAAAAGAAAGTAGTAGGAGCAAGTCCCAGTGAAAGATGATAACTGCTTACCCTCAGCTTTCCTGGTTGGATAGACAGCCTAGTGATAGAAAGAGCCTTGCAGGATCTAGAGACGCTGCTTGGAATCTACTGAGATATTGCCCATGTAATGTATGGCAGCTGCCTGCCCAGTGGTTTGAAACTTCTGACAGAAATTCAGAGACACTGCTACATAATGTGCCTAAGACAGTGGTGGCGAACCTATGGCACGGGTGCCAGAGGTGACACTCAGAGCCCTCTCTGTGGGCATGTGCACCGTCGCCCCAGTCCTAGGCCTTCAACTGGGTTTTATAAAACCTTTTCACTTTAGGCCTCCGCTGCCGTGTGCAAAAAAAAAAGAGGTTCAATCAGTCAATTTCAACTTCTTGCGGGGAAAAAAAAAATCTTGCAAAGTTGGAATTGATTGATTGAACTTTTTGGTCCCACCCAGTCTGCCATTACCACCGCAGCCACGCCCACCCAATGGGCCACACCCCCAACTGACCACACCCAGCCAATGGGCCACACCCACCCTGCACCTGACGATGCATAAGTGGTTTTTGGGTTGCAGTTTGGGCACTCAATTTCTAAAAGGTTCGCCATCACTGGCCTAAGAGGTTGCTGGGTATTTCCAGATCATGAATAATTGTGACTAGACTACCTACACTCACAAAGAGTCAATACTGGCTTTCCCACATCTAGTTTTTGGGAACGCAGGAAGTGCAAAGTCTTTTATTACTGTGATCATCTTTGAAGTAGTTCATAAATCCCAACATTTGCATTTAACAGTCTGGATCCTTGCAGGGAGGGTACTGTAATCTGCAGTGTGTGTAATGATTTTTGTGTTCTAAAATGTTATTTCTATGTTTAAGAATTTCAGAATGTTTCTTTCTCTCTCCCCTGCCCCTTTTTTTTAAAAGCCTCTCTGGAAACTGCTGGTTGACATGGTAAGAAAAAAAATAAAAAATCAAGCATTATTAATAGAAAGAAATATATATATATATTTCTTTCAGAGCATTGGATGCTGACTTAGCATGTTTAAATATATTGAGAACAGTCAGACTAGGCATCATAACTAACTAAACTGTCAATATTGTAGATTTTTAAAAAATGTTTAAATTTAGATTTGAAGGTAGATAGCCTTGTGTACTGGTTTATTTTTGGATTTCTGTTCAAAACTTTTTTCTGCCTGAAACAACCATCCATGAAATTTTATATTTCTGACTTATTTATTTATTTTCTGATCTTGGAATCTCAAAGTGATTAATTTAATGCTTTTGCGATGCAATTTTGAAAATAATTGTAACTAGATAACCCATGACCTGTTGGGTCTTTGTTTCAGTTGTGTCATCATTTCAGAGATATTTATTTACCTAAACAAATTAACAGAATGACTGGGCAAGTAAAAAAGCATGAGAGTAGGAGCCATTTCTGACTTGCTGCCAGCTTTTCCATTGATTTTGCTTGTGGGAAGTTACAGGGAGAAAGTCAATGGGCAAGCTGGCAGGGAAGGTACAAGTTGCTCAGGTAAGTCTCCCCCATCTGCATACCTTCCCCTATTCCCTCTGTGCTCATGCCATGTCAAATACCTGTGAACCCTTGCACACTGTCTGCAACCTGCACTGTCCATGACCTGCACTGCATATTTGCGCATCCTCCCTGACCCTCCTTGTACCACTCAGGCAGCCTCACGCACCCTCCGTGTCCTGTACCATGTCAATCGCACATCCCCAACTCTCACCACTTTCTTAGTCATTCACTTACTACCACCTTCACCTGGCAACAGCCACCTACCTGCCTACTGGCCTCAATTTGCAACTGCCTGATAGCTTCCCCACTGATTTTGCTTGTGGAAAGCTGGCAGGGACCATCAGCAGTCATGACTGAGTTTAAATTTCATGCCAGTTCCCCCATCGACTTCTGGAAAGCTGGCAGGGAATCTTGGAAATGAAGATGACTTGATTCTAACTGACCATGGCAACGTGGCAGCACTTGAAGCAGCCACAACTTTGTGAAATTTCAATCCCACAGAAGTGATGGTTCCTAGATTTGGGACGTATTCTGTATATTAGCCCATTTGAGATGCCTTGGCTCACACATTTTGCCTTATTGTTATAAAATGAATGAGTCAAACTCACTCAAGATAAAGTTTAATAATAGTTCTTTTATTCTTGTGTTACTCGAACAGAAAACAAGGCAGGTGCTCAATCACAGTTGACTAATACATGTTACTTGTTCGTTATCTTATACAGCTTGTCACAATAGCATAGTTACCCAGCTAGGTTAAACAATATTAATGCCTGATTAGGCTAAACCAAGACTCAATAAGCAACTGCCCAGCTAGGCTACCCAAGTTTCTGTCAAAGATTGTGCCCAACTAGGCTAATCTAATAACTGTGCCCAACAAGGCTATTCAAATAACTGTGCCCAAAAAGGCTACTCAAGTTGCTGTAAGTATTGCTGCCCAACTAGGCTACTCATTCACACATTCAATACTTACAAACACTCAACAGCATTTGGCCAGGCTGTGTTAGAGTGGGTTGTGAATTAGACTTCAGGGCATCCTCTGTTCCCCATGGAGATCTCACGCTTCCGAAGTCTATTGCATTTTATTTCTCCTTTTATATCCAACTTGTTTATTCCAAGTCTAAATTCATGACACGTCAGAAATGTTACAGATGATTCGTGTACATCCACTCCTTGTTTTGTTACTTCTTGAAAAGTGCAGCATAAGCGTATTACATTCTGTACACCCACTTGATGTGCCAGCTGTTATCTGTTGCTCACACGCACACACATACATACCCATCCATTCTGTACCTTGTCATGCCATGCATTCCAGCAATGTGAGTTTTCTGAAGGGTTCATGAATAGGATAAACATGGCTGTTCTTTAGTTCTATTATAGACATGACTTTATATATTTAATAAGTATGCTTTTGTATACTAAATACTATATTCTAGATAGCATTTATCTAGAGATAGGTAGGTGGGTAGGTAGGTAGGCAGGCAGACAGACAGACAGACAGACAGACAGACAGACAGACAGACAGACAGACAGACAGATAGATAGATAGATAGATATGCAGAGAGAGAGAGAGAGAGAGAGAGAGAGAGAGAGAGAGAGAGAGAGAGAGAGAGAGAGAGAGAGAGAGAGAGAGAGAGAGAGAGAGAGAGAGAGAGAGAGAGAGAGAGAGAGAGAGAGAGAGAGAGAGAGAGAGAGAGAGAGAGAATTCATTATTATGATGCATCATTTCACCCAATTGAACATTATAAGCAGGTAAACATGAGAGGTTTAGCAGTATATAAATAAGATACTGTAGAGAAAAATGACTATGTTATAGAGGAAGAGTAGTTGTACCTGTTCTTCTGGGTTACTTTGTGTGTGACTTCAAGTCATATTTTAAAGGAGATGAGCAAGTCACTTCAAATTAAGGAAATACCTACTTAGCCTATTTTTTGCACATGGATTTTGTCTCCTGCACACAAGTAAAAGGGTTTGTGCATTGTATTTAGTCTTAATAGCTTCACTGACCACCAGGAAGCATTGTCAAATATTAGAATCCCCCATGTACAGGTACTCAACACACAGTTTTCTATCACTTCAACACTCCCTCTTAGAGGGAGAGCGTTTCTTTATTTGTGCATAGTGTATCCTACACCCAGATTTCTAAATCTAGTGGGTTTTTCTTTCAATGGGATTTTCCCATATATTTTACCAGGAAATGTAGATAAGAAATACTCGAAAACCTAGCACCCTCCTAAGCATACCCCTGTGCCCTGAATTCATAGGCAATGTCAATTTCTCTGTCCGAATTCATGGAGACCTAACCCTAAATGGGTTAATCCCCAATGGGATTTTTCCATGTATTTTACCAGGAAATGTAGATAACGCAGGCTCGAACATGGACTACCCTCCTAAGCATACACCTGCGCCACACATTCATTAGCGATGTCCCTTTTCCTGTTTAAATTCATAGACACTTAACCCTAATCCTAAGTAGGTTTACACCCCACTGGGATTCTCCCATATATTTTACCAGGAAATGCAGATAAGGCAGGCAGAAAAAGTCAGTGCCCTCCTAAGCATACCTCTGTGCCCCAAGTTCATTGGCGATGTCCATTTTGCAGTCTGAATTCATGGAGACCTAACCCTAACCCTAAGTGGGTTTTTCCCCAATGTGATTTTCCCATAATTTTACCAGGAAATATAGTTCAGGCAGGCTCAAAAAGAAGTACCCTCCTAAGCATACCCCAGCATCCTAAATTCATTGTCGATGTCCATTTTTCTCTCTGAATTCATCGAGACCCAATCCTAACATTAAGTGGTTTTTCCCCCAATGGGATTTTCCCATGTATTTTACCAGGAAACATACAAAAGGCAGCCTGGAAAAGTCAGTGCACCCCTATACCTAGCCCTGTGCCCCAAATTCATTGGCAATGTCCATTTTGCTCGCTGAATTCATGGAGACCTAACCCTAACCCTGTGGATTTTTCTCCAATGGGATTTTCCCATGTATTTTAACAGGAAATTTAGATAAGGCAGGTTAAAAAAGTCAGTGCCCTCCTAAGCATACCTCTGCACCCCGAATTCATTAGCGATGTCCATTTTGCTGTCCAAATTCATGTCCACCTAACCATATTCCAAAATGGGTTTCCCATGTATTTTACCAGAAAATGAAGATAAGGCAGCGTGGAAAACTAAGTGCCCTCCTAAACATAACCCTGTGCCCCGATTTCAATTACGATATCATTTTGCTGTGTGAATTCATGGAGACCTAACCCTAACCCTAAGTGAGTTTTTCCAGAATGGGAGTTTTCCATGGAAAAGTCAGTACCCTCCTAAGCATACCCCAGAATCCCAAATTCATTGACGATTTCCATTATGTTGTCCAAATTCACACAGACCTAACCATAACCCTAAGTGGTGTTTTTCCCCAATGAGATTTTCCCATCTATTTTAACAAGAAATGTACTTAAGGCAGGCTCAAAAGGTAAGTACCCTCCTAAGCATACCCCAGGATTCCGAATTCATAGGCGATATACATTTTACTATCCGAATTCATGGAGACCTAACCCTAACCCTAAGTGGGTTTTTCTTCCAATGGCATATTCCCATCTATTTTACAAGAAAATGTAGTTAAGACAGGCTCAAAAACCCAGTACCCTCCTAAGCATACCCCAGTGTCCTGAATTTATTGGTGATGTCCATTTTGCTGTTCGAATTCATGGAGAGCTAATACAGAGAAACCTAACCCTAACCTTAAGTGGTTTTTTTCCCAATGGGATTTTCCCATGTATTTTGCCTGGAAATGTAGATAAAGCAGATAGAAAAAGTTAGTGCCCTCCTAAGCAAACCCCTGCGCCCCGAATTCATTGGTGATGTCCATTTTGCAGTCCAAATTCATGGAGACCCAACCCTAAGTGGGTTTTTCTCCAATAGGATTTTCCCATGTAATTTACCAGGAAATATATATAAGGCAGGGAGAAAAAGTCCGTGCCCTCCTAAGCATACACCTGCGCCCCGAATTCATTAGCAATGTCCATTTTCCAGTGTAGTTTCCAGGTAACATACATGGAAAAATTCCATTGGGGAAAAACCCACTTAGGGTTAGGGTTAGGTCTCCGTGAATTTGGACTGCAAAATGGACATCGCCAATTAACTAGAGGCGCAGGGGTATGCTTAGGAGGGTACTGACTTTTTCTCCCTGCGTTATCTATATTTCCTTGTAAAATACATAGGAAAATCCCCTTGGGGAAAAACCAACTTAGGGTTAGGGTTAGGTCTCCTTGAATTCGGACCGCAAAATGGACATCGCCAATGAACCCGGGGCGCAGGGGTATGCTTAGGAGGGTACTGACATTTTCTCCCTGCATTATCTATATTTCCTTGTAAAATACATGGGAAAATCCCCTTGGGGAAAAATCCATTTAGGGTTAGGGTTAGGTCTGCATGAATTCAGACTACATAATGGACATTGCCAATGAACTCGGGGTGCAGGGGTATGCTTAGGAGGGCACTGACCTTTTGTGCCTTCCTTATCTACATTTCCTGGTAAAATACTTGAGAAAATCCCATTGGGGAAAAACCTACTTAGGGTTAGGGTTAGGTCTCCGTGAATTCGGACTGCAAAATGGACATTGCCGATTAACTTGGGGTGGAGGGGTATGCTTAGGAGGGTACTGACTTTTTCTCCCTGCATTATCTATATTTCCTTGTAAAATACATGGGAAAATCCCCTTGGGGAAAAATCCACTTAGGGTTAGGTCTCCGTGAATACAGACTGCAAAATGGACATCGCCAATTAACTCAAGGCGCAGGGGTATGCTTAGGAGGGTACTGACCTTTTCTCCCTGCGTTATCTACATTTCCTTGTAAAATACATGGGAAAATCCCCTTGAGGAAAAATCCACTTAGGGTTAGGGTTAGGTCTGCATGAATTCAGACTGCATAATGGACATCGCCAATAAACTCGGGGCGCAGGGGTATGCTTAGGAGGGCACTGACTTTTTCTGCCTGCCTTATCTACTTTTCCTGGTAAAATATATGGGAAAATCCCCTTGGGAAAAAACCCAGTTGGGGTTAGGGTTAGGTCTCCATGAATTTGGATGGGAAAAAGTACATCACCAATGAATTCGGGGTGCAGGGTATTATTTAGGAGGGTACTTACTTTTTGATCCTGTCTTAATTACGTTTCCTGGTAAAATACTTGGGAAAATCCCATTTGGGAAAACCCACTTAGGGTTAGGGTTAGGTCTCCATGAATTCAGACTGCATAATGGACATCGCCAATGAACTCGGGGCACAGGGGTATGCTTAGGAGGATACTTACTTTTTCTCCCTTTGTTATCTATATTTCCTGGTAAAATACATGGGAAAATCCCCTTGGGGAAAAACCGAATTTCGGTTAGAGTTAGGTTTCCCATGAATTCCAACAACAAAATGGAGATCACCCGTGAATTCGGAGCGCAGTATTATGCTTAGGGCAATGACTTTTCCAGGATGCCTTATCTAGGTTTCCTGGGAAGAGACATGGGAAAATCCCATTAGGGAAAAACCCACTTAGGGTTAGGGTTAGGTTTGTATGAATTCGGAAAGCAAAATGGACATCACCTGACTTTTTCAGGCCTCCTTATCTACATTTCTTAATAAAATAGATGGGAAAATCTCAGGAAATGTAGATAAGGCAGGCTGAAAAATCCGTGCCCTCCTAAGCATACCCCTGCGCCCTGAATTCATTGGCAATATCCATTTTGCTTTCCAAATTAATGGAGACCTAACCCTAATGTTTCCAAGGTAGCTTGGAAACATCAGAACCCTCCTAAACGTACCCCTGCGTCCCAAATTCATTGGCGATATCCATTTTGTTGTCTGATTTCATGGAGACCTAACCCTAACCCTAAGTGGGTTTTTCTCCGAATGGGATTTTCCCATGTATTTTATCAGAAAATGTAGATACATCAGGTTGGAAATGTCAGTGCCCTCCTAACCATAACCCTGTCCCTCGGATTCAATGGCGATATCCATTTTGCTTTCCAAATTCATGGAACCCTCAGTGGGTTTTCACAATGGGATTTTCCTATGTATTTTACCAGGTAAGATAGATAAGGTAAGATTTAAAAGTCAGTGGCCTCCAAACGTACCCCAGCATCCCGACTACATTGGCGATATCCATTTTCCTTTCCGAATTCATGGAGACCTAACCCTAAGTGCGTTTTTCCCCAATGGAATTTTGCCATGTCTCATCCCAGGAAACGTAGATAAGGCTACATGGAAAAGTCAGTGCCCTCTTAAGCATAGCACTGCGCCCCGAATCCTTTGGCGATGTCCATTTTGCTGTCCGAATTTATGTAGACCTAACCCTAACCCTAGGTGGGTTTTTCACAATGAGATTTTCCCATGAATTTACCAGGAAATGTAGTTAAGGCAGGCTCAAAAAGTAAGTACCCTTGTAAGCATACCCAAGCACCCCAAATTTATTGGTCATGTCCATTTTCGTGTCCAAATTCATGGAGACGTAACCCTACCCCAAGGTGTTTTTTTCCCCCAATGGTGTTTTCCCATGTATTTTACCAGGAAACGCAGCTATGGATAGAAAGATTTTATTCTATGGGGTTCAGACCCTCTATTGGAAGTTGAAGTCGTATAAAATCTTACAACATAGTGTAACAACTGTATCTCTCTGCTGTAATAGAGTAAGTGAAGTTGGACTGAGTATATCCTTGTATCATTTCGCTAGTTAATTGTAGCATGGTTTCTCTCTCTCTTTTCCTTATAGGACCCCATGCAATTGTTATCTTGCATAGATTTCAGATACATTACTGATTCACTAACAGAAGAAGAAGCTTTTTGTAAGTTGCTTTTTAATAGGCTCAAAATGTAATATGTTTTATCTTACTCCGCTGATATTTTTGAACTTTTAAATTGATTAATGAAATATGCAGTTTTTACTCTATATATTTTATCATATTCCCCTTTGGTCTCCTTAAATATTCCAGTTCAGTTATACCTTTTGATAGATGATATTTGCTGTCTTTACACTTTGGGGGTCTGTTTGTGTACCAAACTAACAAAACCTAAAGTATCCCAATCAATAACGATATAGTAACTCAGCAACCTTTACAGCCCTTGTAGAATGGTTTTCTGTATTATTTATGTATTTCAAGTGAAGGGATGAAGTTCAAAAATAATGCTTTGGTGCAGAATTCCCCAACCTTTCCAAATTGCTGGCCTGGGGAGGAGAGGAGAAAGAGGGGATGGTTTTGTGGGAGGGGCAGGAGTGTGTGCATGCGCAGGCCTAAGCACCCATTGGGCAATTGAGGATGAGAGCACCTGTAATACTCATGTAAGTGAGGCCCCAAGCACTCACACGAGTGTGGCTGTGTGTGCGCATGTACATGCGTATCGTAGCCAGCCACTCACGCAGTCTGGTTGCAGATAGAACATGGACCGGTTGTGGGCCGTAGCCCATGGGTTGGGGACCCCTGCTTTAGTGGACTTAAAACTGATGACTTTTTGCATGGGAACTCTGTTTCATAGGCTAAGTACTCTTAAGTTGATTGCTATGCCTACTGTACATGGAATGTCAACCTTCAAATAACTATTAGATGGTAATAGAGGATAATTGGTTTTTGTAACTACTTGCTGCCATCTAGCAGTCATTTGGATATTTGCAACCTGGAAATGATAGCCTTTCTTAGTGCTTCAGGGAATTTCACAGGCTTTTTCACTGTGCAAGTCTATCCATGTGCAAAATGATCTGTATAATTTTTTCTCTAATAGGTCATCTTTAAAAACAAAACAAAATTAATGATCTGTTTTGGCTCTGATTTACACTTTATCTTTTCATTTCACTAGCGATTCTTCAAAGTGGTTTGGCAGGAAAAAAAGAACGGGGTAAGGAACAAAGTATTTATTTCCTTGTCAAATCAATAATTAATTAATGGATTATTATGTATCTTATGATGGTCTTAGGATGTTAAAAAATAACATCCACCTGCAGGGAAAGCAATGATACTTTTTTTTGCAGCCCTACTTTTTTGTGAAAATCAAAGGTTTGTTTTATTCAGAATTATTCCCATATCACATTGTGGGGAATAAGGGTTTTCCAGGGTATGAAATCTATTGCAAGGAAATCACATTTAACTGCTTGCATCATTTTATATATTTGTAGAAGAACAAATGTTAAAATATGGCTACCCAGCTTATACCACATCTTGTGCCTGGCTAGGTTATCCAGACCACTGCCTAAAGCAGGTTTGTTTTTTCCACCTTATTCTCATTTCAGCTTTGAGATGCACGAATATGCCACAAAAAAATATGTAACTGAATTAGCATTTTGCAGGGGAATTTTTGAAAGCAAGCTCTATTCTAAATGGTTACATGTACCCTTTGGTATGGATGTGTTTGAGATGGTTTACCTACTATTGTGCATGGCATGACATCTTTGGAGCAGAATGTTCACCTAAGAAAGAGATTATATGAATTAGTTCTGGCAAGGTAAGAAGCAAATAGCCCGAAACCAGACTAGTCTGTTACCCTGTGTGGCAATCGATTCTCTCACCAAAAGAGAGAATCCTATAATCCACTGCATTGCACAGGGAAAAAGCAAAAGCAGTAGAATTTGATCTCGCTACAGGTAATCCCCAACTTACAACTATAGTTGGGACCAGAATTTCCATTGTTAAGATGTCATGTGACTGCATTAATCAACAACCGTAATCCCAGCAATCCCAGTTGTGGTTAAGCAATGTTGCTGGTCATTAAGCAGATGCAATCCCAGGTAAGGCATGCAGAGAGATTGGGGAAGAGCCTGGGAGGCTCCACTCAGGAGCTGAAAATCCCCTGCAGAAATCCAAGCAGCATTTTCCGCCCTGATTGAAGAGAGATTCGCATGCAACCTTCACTAGCCCTCCCAGGGTCTCTGAACCTGCCTGAAACACCCTGCATTCCTTACCTTACTGTGCTGCCTCTCCATCCTCTGTTTGGATTTTTAGCTCTTCAAGTCTTAAGTATCTGAGCTCCATTTCTGCACCCCACCAGAGGAGTTCAGCTTCCATTGGCAGTCATCTCAGCCAGTCCCCAGAGAAAAGAGGGAGTCCTTTTGGCAAGCAGCAGCAATTTGCAACCTTCTCTGCCAGCTTCACATTGATTTTCTGGGGAAGCTTGCAAAAAAGATTGCAAATGGCAGTCATGGGTGCTTGGCAACGGGTTGTAAGTGCAAATACATTTGACAAGCACCCAGATTGCAATCATGTGACTGCAGGAGTGGTGGTGCAATGTTTTGTAATGGCCAGAACTGCTTTCCACTTTCCAAGACCCTCATAATTCTGGACCGTTGTTAAATAAATAGTCATAAGCTGAAGACTAGCTTTATTAATGGGACTTGCTTTGACACATAGGAATGGCTAAAATTCTTTCAAAGCAGCTTAATTAGCTATTGTAGTAAGGTTAGTTATCAGAAATCTACATTGCCAAATCCTGCCTTAGCCACTTTCAGTTCTAGCATTTGCCAAGAGAAGCTTAATTAATCCTGTTTATTTGTCCCATTTGACTACCTTGTTTATGATAGGCAGAGTTTGTGAAATAAATCACATTCCTTTTACAGTTTTATGTATACACCCTGTTTCTGCTTGCAACAGGGGTGAAGATATTACCCTTCCCTACTCTTGGGTTGTAGCTGTTGCTTCCACTCACACCTCTTGTTTTTTTAAGCAAGAGCTCTTATCAAGACTTCTCTACTGGTTGTCCTTCAGATGACTTGGCTGAGCACAGACCTGTCATCCCAGTCATTAGTCTTCTGGCTGGGGTAGGTGCTACTGGAAAGTAGCTGGTTAGAAAAGGCCAAGAGACCAATGAATCTTAAAAGCCAATATTAAAGGAAGCATTAACACATGGTTCACTTATGAAATATTCTTCTGCAGAAACTATACAGCTTTTTAAAAAACCTAAATATACAATATACATACATATTATCTTGAGTTTGGTGCACCCAGTCGGCCCAAATATGGGAGAAAGGTTCTCCCTTAATTCTTTGTTAGCAATCCAAATTTTGAAAAACATATATGATGTCGCAATTGCGACTGCTGCCGCCTGTGGATGGCTCTAGTTTGAGCTGATACAGGCAAAAGATTCCTTTCTCCCATATTTGGGCCCACAGGGTGCACCAAATTCAAGATAATCCTTCTCCCCTGTCTCATAGCTGACAAAGTGAGAAAGAGCCTGTGGCCTAGAGGTTAATACATCTGCCTAACATGCAGGCAGCCCAGGTTCGAATCTCAGAAGGGTATGTCTGGTTGAAAAGAACTAAAAAATTCGAAATGGCTATTCCAGTTCTCCCTTAATTCTTTGTTAGCAATCTAAATTTTGAAAAATACATACATATATAGAAGAGGGAAAGAGGAGGGGGGAGGAGGAGCAAGAAGAGACCACTGACTTACAATCAAGAGTGGGGGAGGGTGTTTGGGATCGCAATGGAACAAATGATGGTATGGAATGGAATTACCCCGTAACCTGTAACAGAGAGAAAGACAGCATGGGGATAAACAGTATTAAAGAGGAAGAGGGAAAAAGGGTCCGAACAAAGTTAAGAACTAGCACTGTGAGAACAAGCAAGAGTGCTCAAAAGAGTGATAGGGGGGAATTAGATGCAGACGCCAGAGAAACGACCAGAGTGCAGATTAACCGGCTAGGACCGATGACGCGCTCTAGGAGCCGGGTGCAGACCCTAGCCAACCTTATTTAAGGTGTTTCCGATGACTGGCTTTTAACCCTGACGATGTTGGGAGCTCCCAACAAAAGCTTGGTTTTATTAAAGTATTTTCTTACTTGAATCCTCCTGGTGATCATAAGTTATTTATTTTATAATACATATATACATATACATATATATACAGTATATATATTAGTTTATACTTTCTAGAGGTCTGACTGATGTAATTTGCTTGGCAGCTATGCACTGAAGCTCTGAAAGATGGATGGACCAGGTACAGTAATGTTTTTCTTGTGCATGCTTCTAAGCACAATAGTAGATGTTGAGAGATATGCTGGGCAAAGTCACTCAGTGACCTCCTTCCTGCAGCTGGCAGATCCTGGGTCTTATCATTGTCAGTCCAACACCTTAAACGCTACACTATACTGAACTAGCTCACTTTCTGAATTTGATAAGATATACAACAGTGCAGGAATACTTTTACAATGTACTGCAGAAACTCTGCTTTTTGAAAATGGTGTATCACAAGCAATACCTCTTTATTCCATTCCCCCTTTTTGGCAGCAGATACACTGTTCTCTTCAGATTAGATCAGTGTTTCTCAACTTCAGCAACTTTAAGATGTGTGGACTTTTAATTCCCAGAATTCGCAAGCTAGTGTTGAAGTTGAGAAATACTGATCTAACTCACTGCACTGCATAGGCAGGCAGAAAAAAACAATAGAACTTGAACCTTGACTTAAAGTTCAGAAACACTGCTGTACGGTGTAGAGATGTTAAAGAAAAGAAACTTCTAAAAAAGTAAATACGTCTATGGTGCTGCCAATAGCCACGTAGTCATCAGGAATTAACCTGTGGAGAATAATTTTAGTAGGCATAATTTGCATTGCCTGGATAGATTGGGAAATGATTTGCAGAAGTTTAAAATGCCCAAGTTTAAAATAAACTAATCCTGATGTAATGTCAAATTCCTTGAATTTTAGGAAGCCTCCTCTTACTTGAGCCCAATCTCAATGGAACTTTCCCATCATTTTTTTCTGATAATATTAATAATATGGAATGATACAAGAAAAAAAATTTCTACAATAAAATTGTCATAAGTTTGGCAGTTATTGAGGAATAGTTCATATTTTATTGCAAATGTGTGCCTAGGTACAAGGTGAAAGTTGGAAAAGATCTCCAGGATGACATTCGGAGATGCAAACTTGTTAGAGAAATGATTGGTGCTGAAAATATACTGGTATGTATGTACATTTGTATGATGCCAAATAAGCTATATTTTAGAATTTGAAAAATAGAGAAAAACTTACTAGAAACAGATTAGTCAAGTCTTCTTATCAGTGCCCTGAATTATTCCTAAAGCAGGATACAGAAGAATTTGATTTTCGTCTCGACATGCTTGCTAAATGTTTTTTTTTTAAAAAAATGAAATAAAAATAACAATACCATTTTTCAAAATAAATTTTCAGTAATATTAGCCAGCAGATATGTCATTTAGGGCACTGACCATCTTAGCAGTAGGCTTGTCTTAAGCCTATGTCACTTTACATCTGTTTTAATATAGTTACAGGAACAATCTACAGCATCATACTGAATTTAGACTGTATTTATTCATAGTTGTTGGATGCCAACCAAAGATGGGAGGTGGAAGAAGCCATAGACTGGGTCACTAAACTAGCTGAGTTCAAACCACTATGGATTGAGGAACCAACTTCTCCTGATGATATTCTTGGACATGCAACAATTGCTAAGGTAAGAGACATTGTTTCAATTAATAGAGTTGCTATCCACCAGAAAGCCATGTTGATTTATTGGCTGGACAGCTACATTGGAACTTCAGGATTCTAGCAAAAGTTGTTAACATAGGCCTGGTAAGAGATCCTTTCACATACTCAACATATATTCCATTAAATTTAAATGACTCATATTTTTGGATTATAATACAGTAAAAGGCTGAAATGTATTTTTGTGTGTGAGCTGATTAATCAGCACTACTCTTTGAATCATGTATTTTTAATATATCCGTGCCTATGTCCCAATTATATACAAAAGATACCTATAGTCAAACTTCATTAGAGTATCAGGGGGCTTATATTTGCACCATAGTAGAAATGCAGTACTGGATAAGATCTATTGATTTCATGCTGATTTAATGTACATAACTGTACCATTTATTAAGCGCATTCTATATGGTCACATGCTTTCTTATATGTAACTCTTGGTAATTAACTAATTGATTAATTTCAAAGCAAAAAAATACTAGCAGTTCTATTGATGTTTTCAAGTTTCTTCTAATTGTATAATATGGACAAACTGCAGAAACTTCATTTTGTTTATTTGTTGTAAGTATGTTTGGACACGCTTAAAAACCTATGATATATTACGAATTTTTTTTTTAGGCATTAGCACCATTAGGGATTGGAGTTGCAACAGGAGAACAAGTGAGTTTATTTACTAATGCTTAATTGTATATTTTGAATGTTGCCGAGATAATTTTATGATACCTCACGATAGTTTTCATTACCTACATTTCTCTTGAATTCCATTTGGGAAATTTTGTTCTGATAGTTAAAATCAGATGATTTCTACTACTTGGTGCCATTATATCTTAAGGAAACAGATAAGTATGGACTCATGCACTCATTCAGTTAATTTAACCTTAAAATGTGGATAAGTTTTTCAGAAACTTACTATATTTGATCCATATCCATCATTGACTGGTTATTTATTTATTTATTTATTTATTTATTTATTTAATTTTTATCCCGCCCTTCTCCTTACGGACTCAGGGCGGCTGACAGCCTTATAAAACAGATACAACAATAAAATACCCAGTTTAAAACCTAATTAAAAAGAAATATTTACTGTGGCCTATGTCAATTAAAATTTCTCTTAAAACCCCACTAAAAATTCCCCTAGG